>NC_067292.1:20232021-20317111 GCF_020740795.1 Apus apus | reverse complement strand
CAGCTCTCTGGGCAGCCTGTCCTTGCATCCGCGCAGCCAGAGGTTGAAGCTCCAGCCCCTGGCAACGTGCAGGGCTGTCAGCGACCAGTTTGCCTCCCGTGCTGGGAGCAGCAAGCAGGGGCTTCTCCGCAGGGCGACTCCGGGGGAGCCCTGGTGTCCAGGAGCGGCAGCGGCTGGACCCTGATCGGCATCGTCTCCTGGGGAAGCACCAACTGCCACGTCCGCACCCCGGCCATCTACACCCGCCTCAGCAGCTGCCGCACCTGGATCGACTCCGTGGCTGCCCGGGGCTGCAGGAGCTGAGGAGCCCCTGCCCTGGAGCTGGGAACACCCCCCTTGGCAAGAAAGCCTCAGCAGCTGCTCGTGCCTCCTGCTGCCTCCGGCTCCTTCCTTCCCTCCGGGCTCAGACAGGGCGGCAGGTGCCCGGGGACACCCGCTGGTGGGGTCACCCTCTGCTGAGCCCCAGCAGCTCCCAGCGCTGGAGCTCAGTGCCCAGCTGGGACCCCGCTGGGGACATGGGCAGCCAGGACATCCTGGGCAGAGGAGGAGCAGGGCTGGCAGCAGCTGCAGGGCTGCTCGGGGGGGCTTCCCATGGCACCTGCCCAGGGGCCACCTGGGGGAAGGGACCTGCAATGGTCCTGCCACCGACCCAGCTGTGTGGAGCACTGGAGACTGCACAGCCCCGGGCAGGCAACTCCCAGTTCCTCATCTTTCCTCCAGGGGCCAAAGGGACACACAGGGCTGTGCAGGTGAGTGCCAGGACTCACCCACCACACCTGGAAACAGAAACCTGCTGAGCAAGGAGAAGATCTGGAGGCTGACCCTGCCTGAGGGTCCAGCACAGTGAGATGGAACAACCTCAGCACTCCAGAAAGTCCCACTTCCAAAGGTCTCCAGCAAGTCCTTTGGCATTTTGAGCATCCCCGTGCTCAGACTGCTGTGGGCAGGGCTGACAATGGGGCTTGGATTTCTCCCAGCGTGGTGGTTGTAACCCAAAAACCTCTTGCCCCAAGGTGAGAGACACCTAAAAGGTTGGGCAGAACCTACCTGATCATGGGCCATGCTCTTGCTCCAGCCAAGAAAAGTCCAGACAAGACCTTGGAACACCTGATGCCACAGGCTCCTGAGTGACTTAGGTCCTGGAGTAAAGTGTTCTCTAAAGGATCCAGGACCTGGCAGTATCAATCTTCTTAGTTGGTGCCCTTGAATAGCCATAACAAGACTGTTCCTGACATCTCAGATACAGGTTGGGTGAAGAATGGAGGGAAAGCAGCCCAGAGGGGAAGGACTTGGGGGTGATGGTGGACGAGAAGCTCAACATGAGCCAACAATGTGAGCTGGAGCCCAGAAACCAACCATGTCTTGGGCTGTGTCAGCAGCAGCGTGACCAGCAAGGTGAGGGAAGGGATTGTCCCTTCTGCTCTGCTGAGACCCCCCTGCAGGGCTGGGGCCAGATCTGGAGCCCCCACAGTAAGAAAGGCATGGAGCTCCTGGAGAGAGTCCAGAGGAGGCCACAGAGATGATTGATGTGGGGGCTGGAGCAGGTCTGCTCTGGAGCCAGGCTGGGAGAGTTGGGGTGTTGAGCCTGGAGAAGAGAAGGCTCCAGGGAGACCTTAGAGCAGCTTCCAGTGCCTGAAGGGGCTCCAGGAAAGCTGGGGAGGGGCTTGGGACAAGGGCAGGGAGGGAGAGGACAAGGGGGAAGGGATGAAAACTGGAAGAGGGAGATTGAGGTGAGACATGAGGAGGAAACTCTTTGCTGTGAGGGTGGTGAGAAGCTTCTGCTGGCATCTGCTCACCCTGGACAAGGAAGACTGACCCTGGCATGTCCCAGCAGAGGGACATGAGCGGCCACTGGCACGACCCACGGGCAGGGAGTGACAAACAGAGGCTCCAGGTCAGCTCTGGCACACAAGGTGCATTTTAATAAAAATCATTCTGCCAATGTCCAGCAGAAGGTTCATGTCTGGACCACATTTCCAGTCCATTTCCATCAGCTTCCTCACAGTTAAAACCCCCCCCAGCCCCGACTTGAAGTTCTGATGCGAAGCATCAGACGCTGGATCCACCAACACTGAGACAGACCCGACGTTCAGGGCTGTGTGAGCTCCATGGAGCTGGCCTTGTCCCACGGGGAGGACCTGTCCCCTCTGGAGGCCTGGAGGAGGTTGGAGCTCCAGCAGCTGCTGCTCCGGGGCTGGCTGGGACCTGCCAGCACCTCCTGCCCCGCGCTGCTCCAGCCGAGCGTTTCATACCTGAGTTTGGAGTGAGCAGCAGGACGACACAGGCTGGCTGAGGACCTGGGGCTGGCAGCACCCAACACCTTGGGGATGAGAGCTTCAGGGGCCAGCAGCCTCCTCCAGCCACGGAGCACCTGCCCAGGTCAGGCCCAGGGAGGACAATCCAACTCGAAGGGCTGTGCAGAGACCTTGCTCTGGAAGAGTCACCACACTCGTGGTTTTTTAAAATGTTCTTGACAATCCTGCTCATCCCCAGAGCTGCTGCTGCTGCTTCTGCAAGTTGGAGCTTGAGAAGCCCATCCTGCAGCCCCCCGTGCTCCCTCCTGGGGGAGGAAGGCAGCTGAAGCAAAGGGGTCACTTCACTGGGGGCTGGACCCAAGTGGAGGGACAGCAGGAAAGGTGTGTTCCTGGCCAGAGGAAGGTCAACAAGGAGCAGAGGTCTCCGTGGCCCCCAGGAATGTTTCGGTGGTGATCTGAGTGCAAATCATACACAGGACTCAGAGGGAGGGTTAAGGGTCCCTCTTGGAAACAGAACAGCTGGTGGGACATGTGCTCCTCAAGCCTGGATGAACCCTTGGCTTTGGTGGGCAGCTCAAGGCTGCAGGCTGTGAGCTCCAGTGTGGGACATGGGGACAGAGCTGCCATGGTCACTCACCCATCCCCTGCCACCTCTTGATGAAGACCTAGTGCTTCCTCTGGGGGAAGCCTCTGGGCTCTCAACCACTCCCTTTTCCTCCCCACATCTGCTGGGGCTCCCCACGCACAGCCTGCCAGCTCTGCCACCAGCTGTCAACCTGCCCATCAGCTGGGACGTGGCTCACAGCCAGCTTGGGGCTCCCAGGGAGCTGCTGGGCTGCAGCTCCCCCATCCCTTGCTCTTCTGGGCCAGCAGAAGGCTCTCAGCAGCACCTAGTGTGTCCCCTGACATGTCTCCCTCCAGCTCTTCTGCAGAAACATTTGCAGACACATGTACAGCCCAACACCAGCTCTCCACAACAGACCTACTCTCCTCTGCATCCACCCCCAGGCTGCTCTGACATGGGCAGGGCTTGAAGGGAGTTGCTCCTTCTGCAAAGGGGACTCCCAGGTGCACCAGGACCACCTCTCCAAGGAACATGGTCCTTCTCTCACACTATGACCAGCTCCACAGGGACTCACTCTGCCCAGGACTGAAGCACGATGGACCTCTCCACCCTTTGGGGCAGCTGCAGACTGCACATTGTTCTTCATGGACACAGCTGCCCCAGCCCATGCTGTGCACCCTGTGGCTTCATGGCATCCAGCTGCTGCCATGCAGCCTGGCTACCATGGTGAGCCATGGGTGACCTCAGTCCATCCCAGCACAGCAGAAGGAGCTCGAGACTCGTGGCTCAGCAAGACGTGCTACGTGAGGATGAGGACATGGAAGCCCAGCAGCACCACAGCAAACCAACGAGGGTGGCTTTGCTGGAGAAGGAGACAGCTCATCATGCCTGAGGACATGAGAAATTCAGTCCCCAGAGTCACCCAAGCTCTGCCTGCTCCAGCTGTTCCAAGGAGCCTCCAGAACAAAGCTAATGAAAGAACCGTAACGACACCTTCGTAAGACGCTGCACAAATGGGGCAGCCTGAGGACAGGCAGAGATGTCACTGCAAAACCAGAGGGACTAAGGAAGCAGGGGAGAAACCCCAGGTGTAGGCAACCAGGAGGAATGATCCTCCCAAAGGGGCCCCTCTCCCACACACCTCCTGGTGTCCAGATCAGGTCAGGATGTTGGGAAGGGAACCAGGTCCAGCCCCAACACCCACAGAGCAATCAGCTCTGGGACACCCGGGGGACTGCAGAGCAGCCACTGGACAACCCTCCCCAACAGCTGGTGCCATGGACCCAGTGCTTCACCTGGGAGCTCCCCCTCCTTTCTGCTGGCAAAGGATGAATATCTAAGCAGGCTCCACAAGAAGAGCAGAGGAGCTGCAGCCAGCCCAGCTGGTGGCATCCTGCACGGTGACAAAACCCCACAGCTGGTGGTCACCCGAGTGGGACAAGACTGGGATTGCAGGAGGCAAAGGAGCAAGAAGGGAGACCTGGTAGCAGGAAGGTTTCCCAGGACAAACTGGCTCTAAGAACACATCTGAGGATGCAGGGGAGAGGCTGCTGCCCTCCCTGCTCCACCAAGCAGGAGAGCTTGACCAAGGGCTCAACCCTCCAAGTCTTGAATGAGCTTCTGTTCCAAGCCTGCCAGGACGGGACAGAAGAGCAGCAAGAGGGATTGTCTGGAACAAGATGGTTTCAAGAGAAACAAAGGAACAAGATTTGGCTCCCCTGGGGCAGGAGAGATGTCCACAAACTGGAATGTAGCCAGCAGAGGCCACTGAGATGGCCACGGGATGGACCACAAGACAGATGAGGTGGATACACCTCTTGAAACCCTTATCCCAGCTACTCCAGTGCCTCCAACTCCTGAGCTGATCCCTCATCTCACTCTGAAGTCCTTGGTCTCTTCTCCCAGACACAGGACAAGAGGAAATGGCCTCAAGTTGCCCAGGGAGGTTTAGGTTGGATCTTGGGAACTTCTTCTCCCAAAGGTCTGTCAGGCCCCAGCCCAGGCTGCCCAGAGCAGGGGTGGAGTCCCCATCCCTGGAGGCATTTCCAAGCCCTGGAGATGTGGAGCTGAGGGACACGGGGCAGGGGTGGCCTTGGCAGGGCTGGGTCAGTGGTTGGACTGGATGATCTTAAAGGTCTTTTCCAACCAAAACGATTCAGTGACTTTCTGTGGCTGCCCTCACTCAGCACCTGTGGGGACAGCACAACCCTTGTCCATGGTGAGAAAAGCCTGGAGATGCAGTTCAGCTCCATGAAGCTCTTTGCAGAACCCCTGAAGGTCACTTGACCAAGGCGCTGGGCCTGGAGGTCCCACAATGTTACCAGGCAGGGCCCTGGGCTCACATCCACAGCCCCTGATGTGCAGGGCTGCAGGCCACCAGCCCTGAAAGCAGATGTCCTCCAGGACCCTGGGCACTGCTGCCCTTCTGGGAGGCCCTTGCAGCCAGGCTGAGTTGAGGAAGGCAGGTGGTTGGTGTCCAGAGCACACAGCTGGATGGGGCCTCCTCTTGCAGCTCCCTGGTGCTGACACTGGGCTGAGGAGGGGAGAGCTGAGACCCTCTGAGTGGGCAGGCAGGGCAGAGCTGCAAGAGGTTTAGTTGTGGCAGCACTTCACACGTCCTGGGCAGGATGTCACATCCCAGCCAGAAAGCTTCTCCTGGGGCTGTGTGGAGAAATGTTCCCTGGGAGCAGTGTCTGCTGTGGTCTGGATACTCCTCCTGCAGGGTCTCCAGTCAGCCCAGCAGAGCCACTGACATGTCAGCCTCCTGTGATGAAGGGGAGACCTTGTCACCCTCACCAAGGCATGGGAAGCCAGCAGCTTCTCCTCCAGGTGACACAACCCTTCCCATGGCTTTCCTGAAGGACTCGTGGCAGAAGTGACACTGAGGGGCTGCCCAGATGAAGCAGAGTCTCAGCTCAGGTGTCCCTGGCTCCTCTGTTTCTGAGCAAAGCACGAGGCACTTGGAGTGACAAATCCCAAACCACCTGCAGAAAAGGAACTTTTCAGGTGCCTGAAGGCCTGGTTGGGTGAGCAACCACATCCCAAGGTCAAGGCCTCTGCTTCATGTCGTTCTGTTCCATGTTTTTCAAATGAGCACAACTCCATCAAGTCTCAGCTCACAGGAACCACCAAGGAGCAGCCAGAGACATCCAGACACCAAGAGGCTTTGAAAAACAACCTGGGAACACCAAGCCAGAAATGTCTTCTAGGAATCAGAGGCAGCTTGAAGCCTGTAGCTCCACCACACACCACAAACACATTTCTCTACCCCTCACTGAGCCATGACCACAAGCAGCAGAAACCACAAGTGAAACCTCAAGGATGCTTTGGGGAACAAAAGAAGACCTCGCACTCCAGCTGGGAATGACTTGATCATCTTAGAGGTCTTTCCCAACCTTAATGATTCTAAATCCAGCCTGCAAATGCAGCAAGTCCTTCAGACTCTGGGCCATCACCTTCCTTTCCTCAATGGCACACAAGTTCTCCCTCAGCTTGAAGCCTGGGCCCAGGACAACCTCCATTTGAAGGGCCAACTTTAAGACAACCTGCTCATCTTCACTCACCCTTCCAAAAAAAAAAAAAATTAAAAATAAATCACAAAACAGCAATAAAATGCACCTTGGGTCTGAGCTCCCCTGGGTCCTCCCCAGAGCTACTGAGCTACAACTCATCTGGTGCAGAACTTGAGCTCCTCTCACGTGGCCAGACTGACCCTGAGGCCCAACAAGGCAGCCAAGGCTGCAAACGTGGGGCCTCACCACATCCACGTAGACACTGAGGAACAGGCAGAGGGTTTGAAAGCCAGAAGCTTGGCAGCACTCAGGTCCCTCGTCCCGACACATACAGCAGCAGGGATGTTGGTCCAACCTCCTTGGAGGTTACTCACCCACGGATCCTCCTGGCTCCTGCTTTTGGACCTGAAACTAAAAGAAGCTTCTGAAGAATCCTGAAGGAAACTGGGCTGCTCCCTTCTGGCCAGAAGAGACCTCCCAAAGGTAGCACTGAGCCTGACCCAGCACCTGCCCATGGCATGTGGAGGGGGAGCACAGCCCAGTCTTCTCCAGACCCTTCCCAAGTTCAGAAGGCCTCCCATAGATCCGGGTCATGGGGGGTCAGTAAATCCTGGCATGATTGGGTCTGAGTGACAGAGCCTGGAGAAAAAGGGGCATTTTCCACAAATCCTGAGAGCTCAACAAAGCAGCACCCACAGATGGTTCCTGCAAGCTGATGGGACCTGATGCCACCAGCGCAGTGTGAGATGACTTTGAGTTCACCAGCCCTGTCCCTCCAGCTGCTGCCACAGCTGGATTCACTTATTTCTCAGGGCTGTGAGATGCTTCTACAGCGCAGCCACCACCAGAGGCCATGGCAAGTCTTCTGCTCTTCCCACTCCCACAGACAAGGCTTTGAGAGCCTTGGGCACGTTGAGAGGTGGGCACCAAGGACCAATCTCCTCGGATTCCCCGTGCCAGGACCTGCCTCACCAGGTCTCCTGGTGTCTCTGGGCAATAAATACATCGGTAACTTTGTGGAGGTGGAAGAGACCTTTTTAATAAACAGGATTCAAATAAAATAAATTTAAAAAAAAAAAATCCCTCTGAGCTGCCACTGCGAGAAGAGTTCAAGGAGCCAGCACAGAAGATGACGCTGCATGTGCACGATGGAGGGAGGAGGGAAGAAAAGAAGAAGCTGTCACCAACTTGATGAGCTTCCTCAAGTAAATCAGCAGAAACCAGCTCAGCCAAACTCTCCAGCTCAAATACTGGTGGATCCATGAGAAACAGCTCCAATCAAAGCCAAGAGAAATCCCTACATGGGAAGGACCAGCGGGAACGGCGAGTGTCGCTGGAGCCGTGGCAGGAGACAGGGAAGATCTGCCCGTGGTTCCTGGGGTCAGGAACAGCCAATGTCCTTGCCCAGGCAGCCTGAGTGTGTGTGTGTCTGTGTGTGTGTGTGTGTGTGTCTGTGTGTGTGTGTGTGTGCTGCAGGGGGTGGCAGGGGGGTCAAGCTATGGACGAGGTGGTGGTGCAGGGGGGCAGGGGTGGAGAACAGAGTCCTAGGACACCTGTGCATGAGTCCAACAGGAGCAGGGGCAAATAATGACACGACAACCAATATGGACTTACCTCTCGTTCCACTTCATTGCAAGTTTGTCTGGTACTTAAATACTCTAAGTTGCTGTCCACGTGGCTGTGCATGTGGACAGACACCTCATTTAATTGGCTAAGCATAACGGTTCACGTGTCAGGCTTCATTTTGCTATTGGCTGTGACTACATGTGTTACAAGCACTATTTTGTGACATCCTGCAGTTTTCTCATCCATCTTCACGTCCACCCTCAGGTGCCCAGCCAAGATACACTTCCTCATTCTCCCAAGACTAAAGATAATCTTGTTGCAAACAACATCAATTGTTAGTTTCATACTTTGCTGTTAGAGCAAGGATTGTCAAGCCCTCCCAGGCACCCGAAATCATGACCCTGCTGTATCAAAAATTCCTCCACAGATTGGGGCTCAGAGTATTTCAATGTTCCTACCTAAGCTACCAAGTTTCAAGTCCCAGCGCAGCAGTGGAACAGCTGCAGGAGTTGGGGGGTGTGCAGTGATCCAGGCCTCAGGTCAGTGTGACAGGGCAACATCTTGTGTGTTACAGGTACTGGAATTCTCCCTGTGGAGACCACTCAGCAGCAGGACAGAGTCCTAGGACACCTGTGCACCTTTCAAAGTGCCACTGTCCCAAGACCTTCACGCACGGAGGAAACAGCATCAGGGTCTTACCCTCCCACCAACTGTAAAAAGATAGAGGTGATAAATAAAGGAGAAAAGAGGGCAAGAGAAATAGGAGATGAGTCCTAGTAGTCAATATTGTTTTCAGAAATGGACCTGCCAGAAGTAACCAGAGATCAATGTCTACCATCTCTTTAAATACCTGGAGTTAGATTCACAGATAACACGCCCAGACCAAATGCCACTTTTCAGCACAAAAGGAAACTGGAAGGCAGGAGGAGGTGTCCCCTCCACCTTCTCTTTGAATGCCTGCAGACCTGCCTGGGTATCAGCTGTAGCATTGACAAGCAGGCAAGATGAGAAATAGCCACTCGTTATTGCAAACTCCTCAGCCACATTAGAACAATTGCCTGACAAGGTACGGTCCTTCCCAGACTCCAGCAAAACTCAAATGACTGCTTCCCTCTTGCTAACCAGACTTCTGGAGCAGTGTCATGGAAAATTCTATCCAGACCATTGTGCAGGAAGATATTTCTGCTCACTGCGACTTACAAGCTGTCAGGAAATGCCATCAGTGATGTCCCCAGGTCCTTCCCTGGGCACTTGGCAGCTGCTCTGCCCCAAGCCTGGAGCGTTGCGGGGTGTTGATGTGAGCCAGGGGCAGGACCCGGCCCTCGGCCTCCTGTGCCCAACGGGCACTGACAGGAGCCACCGGAACGGCTGCACTGGAAGCAAGGCTTGCAGCTCTGTGCCTCTGGAAGCTTTTCCTCTCCTGGCTGCCAAAGCGCAGCACAAAGGGAGCTGAGCAGCCTGCAGCTTCTCCCACAGCCCTTTCTCTCCGGCAGCAGCCGCAGCCCCCGGGCCCAGGCGGCAGAGCAGCCCCCGGCGCGGCTCTGGCCCTGCTGGCCGGGCTCTGCTCCTGGGGCCTCTCTCCTCAAGGCTCCAAACAGCCCAGAGGGGCTCATCCCTGGGCTCTGCTCCTCAGCTCCCCGCTCGGTGCCCAGGCCCATCAGCAGTGGGCAGGCAGAGGGTTTCAAGGTGGCTGCTGCTGGCAAGGAACAGGCTGCGCCCACAGAGCTTGTGGAGTCCTCCTCTGGAGACAGAGCCTGCCTGGATGCAGCCCTGTGGGATGTGCTCCCGGCAATCCTGCTTCAGCAGGGCAGCTGCACTAGATGATCCCTGACAATTCTGGCATTCTTCTGGGAAATGGTTCCTTGTGGGCAGTAGGGAGGCCGTGGGCTCTGGCAGATGTCAGGCAGGGAGAAAGGAGAGGGTGGTTGAGTCAGTGGAAAACACAGGGAACTGAGGAGTGAAATGTGGTGCTGAAAGAGCTGGTAAATTGTGTGCACCCCGTGTGGAAAGAGCAAAGAGCAGGTGCTCCCCGACCAGGTAACAAAGCGATGGGGCTGCATGACCTTGAAAAGGAGGAGGGAAAAAAAACAACAGCAATAAAACCCACACACAACCAGAAAACACGAGAAAGTTACACTTCAGGATTAAGGCTTTAACTTTCCTCCGGGACTCATTCTGTATATTGAGAAGGGGTCTGGGTGGCAGGGACCCATCTAAAATCCAGGCTGGGAAGAGGACTCTTTCTGTTGTCTGGCCGTCCTGGAAAAGGTCTGTCTGGGATTTTACCCATCTGTAAACAAGAGGTGTGGCCAGTCCTGTCGGGAGTGGGGCTCAGAGTATTTCAATGTTCCTACCTAAGCTACCAAGTTTCAAGTCCCAGCACAGCAGTGGAATAGCTGGAGGAGTTGGGGGGTGTGCAGTGATCCAGGCCTCAGGTCAGTGTGACAGGGCAACGTCTTGTGTGTTACAGGTACTGGAATTCTCCCTGTGGAGACCACTCAGCAGCAGGACAGAGTCCTAGGACACCTGTGCACCTTTCAAAGTGCCACTGTCCCAAGACCTTCACGCACGGAGGAAACACAACCAAGTCCATCACTGTCTTTTTCTCACTTCAGTTTTATTCCAACAGCTGCAACAAACTACACTACCCAAAACATCCTAACACCAAAGGGAACATGAACAAAACAACTCTATCCAACAAACATCCGATACTTTCTCCGCTTCTTTGGGGGAAGGACTCCTGGGTCAGGCTCCCCAGCTCCAGAAGGCAGCAGCCTTTTCTCCCGTCTCAGGGGCAGGAAGAAAGGGTGTTTCAGGGCTTCTCCCAGAGTAATTCGCTCTGCTGGGTCGTAACGGAGCATCTTCTCAATCAGATCAAACAGGTTCTCGTGGTCGTCTCCGTCGTTGGTCATGAATGCCTTCATGAAGAACAGAACAGCTGTTTGTAATGGTGTCATTGCATGTCCAGGTGCTCTCCCCAGCAGCCTTTCCCCTCAGCCCTCTTACCTTCAGGGGCTTACACCACCGGGACACGTATCTCCCAGCAGAGCTTCGCTCGTCCAAGTGCACCCGGTCCTGATGGAAATATCCGCGTTTCCTGAAACAATCAGACCACAGGTTGTTACTCAGAGGTGCTTTTTGTCCCTGCACTAGAAGCAGTTTATCAGCATGTTGGTCGGCATCTCGGGCATGAGCTGGGAAGGTTCCCCAGGAGTGGCCAGTTTGGGAAACAGACCAAAGGATGAACGTGAACGTATTCAAATTCTCTTTTTTTTTTTTTCTTTTTAAATTTCCATGAAACCAAATCTGAAGGTATTTCAATGGAACTCTATCCGTCCAGGTATGGAGAAATGGAATTACCTGCTTTGCTTTATCATGTCACTTGGCAAAGGCCCCAGGATTCTCTCCATCATTGCCAGGTGTTCTTTGTCTTCATTGACCTGAAGGGAAATCCAGACAGACATTGTTGTTCCTTCACAGCAGGAGTGATCAAGAACCACACAATGACCTTCCTTCAGTGTGGCTTGTCACTTCCAAATGTTCATGGGGCCAGCCTTCCTGCCAAGCTGGCTGGCTCCTAGTTGCCTACCGGAAAGATTGGGGATCCCAGGTAGTACTCCAGGAGAATACATCCTATGCTCCAGACATCGCAGGGCTGTGACCATCCCAGGGCTGTGAAAAGGCTCACGTTTATAGCAGGCTGCAAGCGAGTCAAGAGCTCCAGCAAGATGGGCCACACTTCTGTGGCACCTTTCAATAGGCACCAGGAGTCTCAGGCCAAAGCTGTGCCCAACAGACTCCTACTGACCTAGGATGACTTCGGGAGCTCGGAACGGTCTCGTGGTCACCACCGTGCTGTGATGTTCATCGTCACGTGTGGTGCTCCCAAAGTCCCCAACCCTGATGTCGGGATGCTTGGGTCTGCGCTCTTGACACTTCTGCAAGGAAACAAGGGGAGGCTGGCAGATCTGATAGGCCATCTGCCTGATGTGGTCCAGCCTGAAGGGGAGGAAGCCATTCTCCTTCATGAAGTCAAAGGTGCTGAGCCCCAGCAGCTCCAGCACGATGCAGACGTGGCCACGGTGTTCAAACCAGTCTAGCATCTGGACACAGTGCCTGCAGAAGCAGCAAAAGGCAGGAATTGCAGCAGGCAGTGGTGTCACGCTCTGCTACGTCCATGCTGTGTTCCCAAAGCTCCGTGTGTCCCAGGCAGCTGAAAGCCAGAGGCCAGGACAAGGCTTTGTGCACTCACTGTGTGCTGCTGGGGTCCAGGGCACGTAAGTAGCGCAGCACTCGGACTTCTGCAAAGGCTTCCTCAGAGCTCCCATCAGCCTCCTTGATGATTTTCACAGCCACATGCCTGCCCTTCCTGGAAAGACAGGGTTTTAACTGCGCTTAGAACATGGAGGAGATTTTTACCTAAGGATCCTGAGCACATCCTGGGCCATACTCTGAGAGCATCAGCCAGGAGAACTGTGTGTGGTTACTTCCAAAGACTTACTCCTTGTGATCGATGCACTCCACAACCTGTCCAAAAGTCCCCTCTCCCAAAGTAGCAACGACTTCATCTAGAAAGAACACAACTGTCAGTCACACAACTTGTATAGTTACTCAGGTCTATATAGACAGTCAGGTTGGTCTTTCTTTGTATCTCCTGAGCTGGTTTTGTTTTGGATAAGAATTAGGGAGGCTTTCCATCCTCAAAGCATCAGGCTCCCCACTTCTCCATGAGGAGCTCTCCCATCCTGTACTTGTGCCATTCCAACACCCAGGAGGAGTGGTTCCCATAAACATGGTCTCTCCCAACCCATGTGTGATCTCTAGGCAGAGCTGCACCCTTAGTTCATCTCTAACACCTCACTTCCCATTCCACTTCCATCCTTCAGAGTACAGACTCTTCCCTCTCCAGACCAAGGATGTGAAGGTCTCTCCTGCCAGACAAGAGGTAAATCCCACCTTTCATTTGGAACTGAGATTGGCTTTGGACACAAAGCAATTAATGTTCAACAGGATGGGCTGTTGTCCTGAGTCTCCTCTGCTCTGCTTGACTCTACTAGACTCCACTTGAGTTGACTCAACTCTAATTATGTTTCCTCCTCTCCTCTCCTCTCCTCTCCTCTCCTCTCCAATTGCCACCAAGTCCTTTCTCTCCCCCTGTGCAAAGTGGGTGCCCCATCCCTGCAGGTCCAAGTGCCCCTCTCTTGCTGACCTCAGCTGCCTTGTGTGTGAGCCCTGCAGGTTCTCAGCAGCAGAGGCAGCTCCATGGCAGCTCCATGGGCCCCTCAGCTGTGTCCTGCAGCCTTTCTTCCCATGGCCACCTGCAGCCACAGCGCTGAGTCTCAGCTCCAGATCTGAGCTGCACCTGGAGCACAGGAGCACAGGGTCACAGCATGGCAGGGCTTGGAAGGCACCTCCAGAGACCCCCGAGTCCAACCCCCTGCCAGAGCAGGACCCCAACCAGGGCAGGGCACTCAGAAAGGCATCCAGACCGGTCTGGAAAGTCTGCAGAGAAGGAGCCTCCAGCAGCTCTCTGGGCAGCCTGTCCTTGCATCCGCGCAGCCAGAGGTTGAAGCTCCAGCCCCTGGCAACGTGCAGGGCTGTCAGCGACCAGTTTGCCTCCCGTGCTGGGAGCAGCAAGCAGGGGCTTCTCCGCAGGGCGACTCCGGGGGAGCCCTGGTGTCCAGGAGCGGCAGCGGCTGGACCCTGATCGGCATCGTCTCCTGGGGAAGCACCAACTGCCACGTCCGCACCCCGGCCATCTACACCCGCCTCAGCAGCTGCCGCACCTGGATCGACTCCGTGGCTGCCCGGGGCTGCAGGAGCTGAGGAGCCCCTGCCCTGGAGCTGGGAACACCCCCCTTGGCAAGAAAGCCTCAGCAGCTGCTCGTGCCTCCTGCTGCCTCCGGCTCCTTCCTTCCCTCCGGGCTCAGACAGGGCGGCAGGTGCCCGGGGACACCCGCTGGTGGGGTCACCCTCTGCTGAGCCCCAGCAGCTCCCAGCGCTGGAGCTCAGTGCCCAGCTGGGACCCGCTGGGGACATGGGCAGCCAGGACATCCTGGGCAGAGGAGGAGCAGGGCTGGCAGCAGCTGCAGGGCTGCTCGGGGGGGCTTCCCATGGCACCTGCCCAGGGGCCACCTGGGGGAAGGGACCTGCAATGGTCCTGCCACCGACCCAGCTGTGTGGAGCACTGGAGACTGCACAGCCCCGGGCAGGCAACTCCCAGTTCCTCATCTTTCCTCCAGGGGCCAAAGGGACACACAGGGCTGTGCAGGTGAGTGCCAGGACTGACCCACCACACCTGGAAACAGAAACCTGCTGAGCAAGGAGAAGATCTGGAGGCTGACCCTGCCTGAGGGTCCAGCACAGTGAGATGGAACAACCTCAGCACTCCAGAAAGTCCCACTTCCAAAGGACTCCAGCAAGTCCTTTGGCATTTTGAGCATCCCCATGCTCAGACTGCTGTGGGCAGGGCTGACAATGGGGCTTGGATTTCTCCCAGCGTGGTGGTTGTAACCCAAAAACCTCTTGCCCAAAGGTGAGAGACAGCTAAAAGGTTGGGCAGAACCTACCTGATCATGGGCCATGCTCTTGCTCCAGCCAAGAAAAGTCCAGACAAGACCTTGGAACACCTGATGCCACAGGCTCCTGAGTGACTTAGGTCCTGGAGTAAAGTGTTCTCTAAAGGATCCAGGACCTGGCAGTATCAATCTTCTTAGTTGGTGCCCTTGAATAGCCATAACGAGACTGTTCCTGACATCTCAGATACAGGTTGGGTGGAGAATGGAGGGAAAGCAGCCCAGAGGGGAAGGACTTGGGGGTGATGGTGGACGAGAAGCTCAACATGAGCCAACAATGTGAGCTGGAGCCCAGAAACCAACCATGTCTTGGGCTGTGTCAGCAGCAGCGTGACCAGCAAGGTGAGGGAAGGGATTGTCCCCTCTGCTCCGCTCTGCTGAGACCCCCCTGCAGGGCTGGGGCCAGATCTGGAGCCCCCAGAGTAAGAAAGGCATGGAGCTCCTGGAGAGAGTCCAGAGGAGGCCACGGAGATGATTGATGGGGGGGCTGGAGCAGCTCTGCTCTGGAGACAGGCTGGGAGAGTTGGGGTGTTCAGCCTGGAGAAGAGAAGGCTCCAGGGAGACCTTAGAGCACCTTCCAGTGCCTGAAGGGGCTCCAGGAAAGCTGGGGAGGGGCTTGGGACAAGGGCAGGGAGGGAGAGGACAAGGGGGAAGGGATGAAAACTGGCAGAGGGAGATTGAGGTGAGACATGAGGAGGAAACTCTTTGGTGTGAGGGTGGTGAGAAGCTTCTGCTGGCATCTGCTCACCCTGGACAAGGAAGACTGACCCTGGCATGTCCCAGCAGAGGGACATGAGCGGCCACTGGCACGACCCACGGGCAGGGAGTGACAAACAGAGGCTCCAGGTCAGCTCTGGCACACAAGGTGCATTTTAATAAAAATCATTCTGTCAATGTCCAGCAGAAGGTCCATGTCTGGACCACATTTCCAGTCCATTTCCATCAGCTTCCTCACAGTTAAAATCCCCCCCAGCCCCGACTTGAAGTTCTCATGCGAAGCGTCAGACGCTGGATCCACCAACACTGAGACAGACCCGACGTTCAGGGCTGTGTGAGCTCCATGGAGCTGGCCTTGTCCCACGGGGAGGACCTGTCCCCTCTGCAGGCCAGGAGGAGGCTGGAGCTCCAGCAGCTGCTGCTCCGGGGCTGGCTGGGACCTGCCAGCACCTCCTGCCCCGCGCTGCTCCAGCCGAGCGTTTCATACCTGAGTTTGGAGTGAGCAGCAGGAGGACACGGGCTGGCTGAGGACCTGGGGCTGGCAGCACCCAACACCTTGGGGATGAGAGCTTCAGGGGCCAGCAGCCTCCTCCAGCCACGGAGCACCTGCCCAGGTCAGGCCCAGGGAGGACAATCCCACTCGAAGGGCTGTGCAGAGTCCTTGCTCTGGAAGAGTCACCACACTCGTGCTTTTTTAAAATGTTCTTGACAATCCTGCTCATCCCCAGAGCTGCTGCTGCTGCTTCTCCAAGTTGGAGCTTGAGAAGCCCATCCTGCAGCCCCCCGTGCTCCCTCCTGGGGGAGGGAGGCAGCTGAAGCAAAGGGGTCACTTCACTGGGGGCTGGACCCAAGTGGAGGGACGGGAGGAAAGGTGTGTTCCTGGCCAGGGGAAGGTCAACAAGGAGCAGAGGTCTCCGTGGCCCCCAGGAATGTTTCGGTGGTGATCTGAGTGCAAATCATACACAGGACTCAGAGGGAGAGTTAAGGGTCCCTCTTGGAAACAGACCAGCTGGTGGGACATGTGCTCCTCAAGCCTGGATGAACCTTTGGCTTTGGTGGGCAGCTCAAGGCTGCAGGCTGGGAGCTCCAGTGTGGGACATGGGGACAGAGCTGCCATGGTCACTCACCCATCCCCTGCCACCTCTTGATGATGAAGACCTAGTGCTTCCTCTGGGGGAAGCCTCCAGGCTCTCAACCACTCCCTTTTCCTGCCCACATCTGCTGGGGCTCCCCACGCACAGCCTGCCAGCTCTGCCACCAGCCTGCCAACCTGCCCAGCAGCTGGGACGTGGCTCACAGCCAGCCTGGGGCTCCCAGGGAGCTGCTGGGCTGCAGCTCCCCCATCCCTTGCTCTTCTGGGCCAGCAGAAGGCTCTCAGCAGCCCCCAGCATGTGTCCCCTGACATGTCTCCCTCCAGCTCTTCTGCAGAAACATTTGCAGACACATGTACAGCCCAACACCAGCTCTCCACAACAGACCTACTCTCCTCTGCATCCACCCCCAGGCTGCTCTGACATGGGCAGGGCTTGAAGGGAGTTGCTCCTTCTGCAAAGGGGACTCCCAGGTGCACCAGGACCACCTCTCCAAGGAACATGGTCCTTCTCTCACACTATGACCAGCTCCACAGGGACTCACTCTGCCCAGGACTGAAGCACGATGGACCTCTCCACCCTGTGGGACAGCTGCAGACTGCTCACTGCTTCTTCATGGACACAGCTGCCCCAGCCCATGCTGTGCACCCTGTGGCTTCATGGCATCCAGCTGCTGCCATGCAGCCTGGCTACCATGGTGAGCCATGGGTGACCTCAGTCCATCCCAGCACAGCAGAAGGAGCTCGAGACTCGTGGCTCAGCAAGACGTGCTACGTGAGGATGAGGACATGGAAGCCCAGCAGCACCACAGCAAACCAACGAGGGTGGCTTTGCTGGAGAAGGAGACAGCTCATCATGCCTGAGGAAATGAGAAATTCAGTCCCCAGAGTCACCCAAGCTCTGCCTGCTCCAGCTGTTCCAAGGAGCCTCCAGAACAAAGCTAATGAAAGAACCGTAACGACACCTTCGTAAGACGCTGCACAAATGGGGCAGCCTGAGGACAGGCAGAGATGTCACTGCAAAACCAGAGGGACTAAGGAAGCAGGGGAGAAACCCCAGGTGTAGGCAACCAGGAGGAATGATCCTCCCAAAGGGGCCCCTCTCCCACACACCTCCTGGTGTCCAGATCAGGTCAGGATGTTGGGAAGGGAACCAGGTCCAGCCCCAACACCCACAGAGCAATCAGCTCTGGGACACCCGGGGGACTGCAGAGCAGCCACTGGACAACCCTCCCCAACAGCTGGTGCCATGGACCCAGTGCTTCACCTGGGAGCTCCCCCTCCTTTCTGCTGGCAAAGGATGAATATCTAAGCAGGCTCCACAAGAAGAGCAGAGGAGCTGCAGCCAGCCCAGCTGATGGCATCCTGCACGGTGACAAAACCCCACAGCTGGTGGTCACCCGAGTGGGACAAGACTGGGATTGCAGGAGGCAAAGGAGCAAGAAGGGAGACCTGGTAGCAGGAAGGTTTCCCAGGACAAACTGGCTCTAAGAACACATCTGAGGATGCAGGGGAGAGGCTGCTGCCCTCCCTGCTCCACCAAGCAGGAGAGCTTGACCAAGGGCTCAACCCTCCAAGTCTTGAATGAGCTTCTGTTCCAAGCCTGCCAGGACGGGACGGCAGAGCAGCAAGAGGAATCGTCTGGAACAAGATGGTTTCAAGAGAAACAAAGGAACAAGATTTGGCTCCCCTGGGGCAGGAGAGATGTCCACAAACTGGAATGTAGCCAGCAGAGGCCACTGAGATGGCCACGGGATGGACCACAAGACAGATGAGGTGGATACACCTCTTGAAACCCTTATCCCAGCTACTCCAGTGCCTCCAACTCCTGAGCTGATCCCTCATCTCACTCTGAAGTCCTTGGTCTCTTCTCCCAGACACAGGATGAGAGGAAATGGCCTCAAGTTGCCCAGGGAGGTTTAGGTTGGATCTTGGGAACTTCTTCTCCCAAAGGTCTGTCAGGCCCCAGCCCAGGCTGCCCAGAGCAGGGGTGGAGTCCCCATCCCTGGAGGCATTTCCAAGCCCTGGAGATGTGGAGCTGAGGGACACGGGGCAGGGGTGGCCTTGGCAGGGCTGGGTCAGTGGTTGGACTGGATGATCTTAAAGGTCTTTTCCAACCAAAACGATTCAGTGACTTTCTGTGGCTGCCCTCACTCAGCACCTGTGGGGACAGCACAACCCTTGTCCATGGTGAGAAAAGCCTGGAGATGCAGTTCAGCTCCATGAAGCTCTTTGCAGAACCCCTGAAGGTCACTTGACCAAGGCGCTGGGCCTGGAGGTCCCACAATGTTACCAGGCAGGGCCCTGGGCTCACATCCACAGCCCCTGATGTGCAGGGCTGCAGGCCACCAGCCCTGAAAGCAGATGTCCTCCAGGTCCCTGGGCACTGCTGCCCTTCTGGGAGGCCCTTGCAGCCAGGCTGAGTTGAGGAAGGCAGGTGGTTGGTGTCCAGAGCACACAGCTGGATGGGGCCTCCTCTTGCAGCTCCCTGGTGCTGACACTGGGCTGAGGAGGGGAGAGCTGAGACCCTCTGAGTGGGCAGGCAGGGCAGAGCTGCAAGAGGTTTAGTTGTGGCAGCACTTCACACGTCCTGGGCAGGATGTCACATCCCAGCCAGAAAGCTTCTCCTGGGGCTGTGTGGAGAAATGTTCCCTGGGAGCAGTGTCTGCTGTGGTCTGGATACTCCTCCTGCAGGGTCTCCAGTCAGCCCAGCAGAGCCACTGACATGTCAGCCTCCTGTGATGAAGGGGAGACCTTGTCACCCTCACCAAGGCATGGGAAGCCAGCAGCTTCTCCTCCAGGTGACACAACCCTTCCCATGGCTTTCCTGAAGGACTTGTAAGGAACCTGTGTCTAGTGATGTTAGTTAATACTTTGCAAATCGTGACAGCCTAAAGAGCCAGAGACATCCCGGTGACAGGACCAGGCCTGATCAACCTGATACTGGACTCCGGAGGAGTTACTTTGTGACCGCTGTGGGACTGATCACCCCGTGGCCTAAACAAGGTGCTCTACAACATTGGCTCCTCCTGTACTCACCTTTGAGTACAGAACTCACTGAAGTAACAAGAACTTGTTCAAATTTGGGGGTTTTCTAAATGATTTGCTTCCTTTGCTTTTGACAGAATTAAAAATTGGGTGTATGTTTTAATAACTGTAATTATCCTTTTCCTTTCACTGTTTTAAATAAGGTTGATAAGAAAGGAATGTTTGTTGTTGTTGTTGTTATTTGTTTTTGTTTGTTTGTTTGTTTGTTTTCTAACTGTGGCTCCTCGAGGTCGTATCTTTACTCTGCCGGCTCAGACACTATGGGGAGATCTATGACCCCCTGTAGGAGGCTGAGCTAGACAGACAGCAAAATTCCTGCTCTTCTTCCCTTCTCTTCCATCCATGGCCGACGTCCAGGGAGGACTCCGTCCATCCATCACCCTCGACCCCCAGGCTCCAGCTCTCTTGACCCTCATCACTCTCCGCTTTTCTCCATCAGCAGTCTGGAATTCTTTAGAACCGTTTGCAGCTGGGAGGAGGGGGGGACGAAATAAGAAGCTTTTGTACACGTTTGAACATCTTTGTATACGGTTGTACATACTTTTTGTATTATTGGTGTTTGATTGAAGTTGTGTGGTTTGGTTTTTGGTCCAGCAGGGGCTCTCTGCTTTTCTCTCTCTCTCCTTCCCTACCTGGGTGGGAGGTGGGGGGGATCGGGAGCGTTGTTGTTGGGCCTGAGTCAAACGGTGACATATATCATTGTATATTATGTTTGGGAATTGTTCCCTTGTTTGTTATTACGGATTATTATATTTTATTAGTAATTTTATATTTACATTTGCTTTTACACCCGAGGAGGGGAAAGATCTAATGTGAGGAAAGGGTTTGGACAAGAGCCTGGTCCACACATAGATACTAATGGACAGTAAGGACACTACATAATTGCTGCCTTAAAAGCCACGGGGTGAGATGTAGGGAACGCTCCATCTTCTCTCCCCCCACATAAGACTAAACAAAATGCCTTTCAAGCCAGCAAAGCCAGAGTGGAGCCTTTTTACTGATTTAGCCAAGAACAGAATGGAACAGGCCTCTTGCTCTAGCAGATAACTCCACAGCAAGAAAAACAGCACAAGGGTCACGATAACTGGCAGAAGAATGGACAACAGGTTAAAGATGCCTCTGACAGAGCACGTACCTGGCCAGTGCTAATTGGCTAATTTGAACAGTGGTACCACTCGAACAGTGATTTCTGATCTATAGAAGAGGGCAAGATCCGCAGGCCGGGGCTCTCTCTGCCTGACCGGGACGAGACCCTGCTGCAGCACCTGGACCTGCCTGGAACGCCAGCCCCGCTGTCCGGAGGGGCCGAGAGGGAAGGGGGGCACCTGTGCCCGCTCCCCGGGACCTGCCTGCCCAGCCTGAACCAAACCGGACCCAAGTAGGAGCTTGCCCAGCCTGCGTTTGTCATCTGCTTCGGGACTGGAGCCGTGCTTGGCGCAGCTGCTGCTGCTGGGAGGGGTCGCCCCGGTTCCCGGGAAGGCCCCAAGAATCTCCTGCCGAGCCTGCCAGCGCATCCCGGGAACCACGGCTGCGGAAGGAGGGTAAATACACACACACACACACACACACACACACACACACACACACACACACTCTCACTTTCCTGCCGGGCTCAACTCCTACCCTTGCACTCCATTGATTTTACACTCTTCCTCAAAGTGTGCCTTTAATAAGACCGTAGTGCCTTTGAATCCCTTTTCCAATATACACCTAGAACACCTCTCCTGCACCTTGATCCCTCAGTTTGTGTTGACCCTTAATAAACCAATTAATTCATAAACTAAACATTGGTCTCAGTAGCAATTTGTGAGCGTGGTGGGAGGGTGTTCTGATCTACCCTCTAAGATACGGTCCCGCAGTGGCCGTTTCTCTGCGAGAGGCGAACGCCACGTGTGACCCTCGGGCTCATTCCCAAACCTCTCCACATTGGGGGGGGAAGTCACGGAAACATCCTGACAGCCGGGAGCCCCCCAGTACCAGCCCGCGACAGTTGGACATACTCTAGAGAGGTGAGAGGACTGCAGGCTGGAAGCAAAGAGGAGCTTTCAGGCACGTGAGCTGCTCCTCAGAACTGAAAGAGAAGCCTCAGATGTACAAGGTGAATTCTCCACACGAGTTGATGGAATAAAAACATCTCCTCCTTCTCCAAACCTCCTGCTGCCTGTTTTCTAGACCACTGAGCTCCAGCCCTGCTTCAAAACCTTCACCACCAGCTCTGCCAACCACCTCCAACACCCTCTGCATCTCTGCTGCCACAGGCCACCTGCACCCCTGCTCTGCCTGGAGTTCAGACCTCGCACTCCAGCTGGGAATGACTTGATCATCTTAGAGGTCTTTCCCAACCTTAATGATTCTAAATCCAGCCTGCAAATGCAGCAAGTCCTTCAGACTCTGGGCCATCACCTTCCTTTCCTCAATGGCACACAAGTTCTCCCTCAGCTTGAAGCCTGGGCCCAGGACAACCTCCATTTTAAGGGTCAACTTTAAGACAACCTGCTCATCTTCACTCACCCTTCCAAAAAAAAAAGAAATAAAAAATAAAAAACCCCCACAAAACAGCAATAAAATGCACCTTGGGTCTGAGCTCCCCTGGGTCCTCCCCAGAGCTACTGAGCTACAACTCATCTGGTGCAGAACTTGAGCTCCTCTCACCTGGCCAGACTGACCCTGAGGCCCAACAAGGCAGCCAAGGCTGCAAACGTGGGGCCTCACCACATCCACGTAGACACTGAGGAACAGGCAGAGGGTTTGAAAGCCAGAAGCTTGGCAGCACTCAGGTCCCTCGTCCCGACACATACAGCAGCAGGGATGCTGGTCCAACCTCCTTGGAGGTTACTCACCCACGGATCCTCCTGGCTCCTGCTTTTGGACCTGAAACTAAAAGAAGCTTCTGAAGAATCCTGAAGGAAACTGGGCTGCTCCCTTCTGGCCAGAAGAGACCTCCCAAAGGCAGCACTGAGCCTGACCCAGCACCTGCCCATGGCACGTGGAGGGGGAGCACAGCCCAGTCTTCTCCAGACCCTTCCCAAGTTCAGAAGGCCTCCCATAGATCCGGGTCATGGGGGGTCAGTAAATCCTGGCATGATTGGGTCTGAGTGACAGAGCCTTGGAGAAAAAGGGGCATTTGCCACAAATCCTGAGAGCTCAACAAAGCAGCACCCACAGATGGTTCCTGCAGGCTGATGGGACCTGATGCCACCAGCGCAGTGTGAGATGACTTTGAGTTCACCAGCCCTGTCCCTCCAGCTGCTGCCACAGCTGGATTCACTTATTTCTCAGGGCTGTGAGATGCTTCTACAGCGCAGCCACCACCAGAGGCCATGGCAAGTCTTCTGCTCTTCCCACTCCCACAGACAAGGCTTTGAGAGCCTTGGGCACGTTGAGAGGTGGGCACCAAGGACCAATCTCCTCGGATTCCCCGTGCCAGGACCTGCCTCACCAGGTCTCCTGTGGATGGCTGGGACTGAGACTCTGGGCAATAAATACATCGTTAACTTTGTGGAGGTGGAAGAGACCTTTTTAATAAACAGGATTCAAATAAAATTAATTAAAAAAAAAACAAAACAAAACATCCCTCTGAGCTGCCACTGCGAGAAGAGTTCAAGGAGCCAGCACAGAAGATGACGCTGCATGTGCACGATGGAGGGAGGAGGGAAGAAAAGAAGAAGCTGTCACCAACTTGATGAGCTTCCTCAAGTAAATCAGCAGAAACCAGCTCAGCCAAACTCTCCAGCTCAAATACTGGTGGATCCATGAGAAACAGCTCCAATCAAAGCCAAGAGAAATCCCTACATGGGAAGGACCAGCGGGAACGGCGAGTGTCGCTGGAGCCGTGGCAGGAGACAGGGAAGATCTGCCCGTGGTTCCTGGGGTCAGGAACAGCCAACGTCCTTGCCCAGGCAGCCTGTGTGTGTGTGTGTGTGTCTGTGTGTGTGTGTGTGTGTGTGTGTGTGTGTGCTGGAGGGGGTGGCAGGGGGGTCGGGCTATGGACGAGGTGGTGGTGCAGGGTGGCAGGGGTGGAGAACAGAGTCCTAGGACACCTGTGCATGAGTCCAACAGGAGCAGGGCCAAGTAATGACACGACAACCAATATGGTCTTACCTCTCGTTCCACTTCATTGCCAGTTTGTCTGATACTTAAATACTCTAAGTTGCTGTCCACGTGGCTGTGCATGTGGACAGACACCTCATTTAATTGGCTAAGCATAACGGTTCACGTGTCAGGCTTCATTTTGCTATTGGTTGTGACTACATGTGTTACAAGCACTATTTTGTGACATCCTGCAGTTTTCTCATCCATCTTCACGTCCTCCCTCGGGTGCCCAGCCAAGATACACTTCCTCATTCTCCCAAGACTAAAGATAATCTTGTTGCAAACAACATCAATTGTTAGTTTCATACTTTGCTGTTACAGCAAGGATTGTCAAGCCCTCCCAGGCTCCTGAAATCATGACCCTGCTGTATCAAAAATTCCTCCACAGATTGGGGCTCAGAGTATTTAAGTGTTCCTACCTAAGCTACCAAGTTTCAAGTCCCAGCGCAGCAGTGGAACAGCTGGAGGAGTTGGGGGGTGTGCAGTGATCCAGGCCTCAGGTCAGTGTGACAGGGCAACGTCTTGTGTGTTACAGGTACTGGAATTCTCCCTGTGGAGACCACTCAGCAGCAGGACAGAGTCCTAGGACACCTGTGCACCTTTCAAAGTGCCACTGTCCCAAGACCTTCACGCACGGAGGAAACACAACCAAGTCCATCACTGTCTTTTTCTCACTTCAGTTTTATTCCAACAGCTGCAACAAACTACACTACCCAAAACATCCTAACACCAAAGGGAACATGAACAAAACAACTCTATCCAACAAACATCCGATACTTTCTCCGCTTCTTTGGGGGAAGGACTCCTGGGTCAGGCTCCCCAGCTCCAGAAGGCAGCAGCCTTTTCTCCCGTCTCAGGGGCAGGAAGAAAGGGTGTTTCAGGGCTTCTCCCAGAGTAATTCGCTCTGCTGGGTCATAACGGAGCATCTTCTCAATCAGATCAAACAGGTTCTTGTGGTCGTCTCCGTCGTTGGTCATGAATGCCTTCATGAAGAACAGAACAGCTGTTTGTAATGGTGTCATTGCATGTCCAGGTGCTCTCCCCAGCAGCCTTTCCCCTCAGCCCTCTTACCTTCAGGGGCTTACACCACCGGGACACGTATCTCCCAGCAGAGCTTCGCTCGTCCAAGTGCACCCGGTCCTGATGGAAATATCCGCGTTTCCTGAAACAATCAGACCACAGGTTGTTACTCAGAGGTGCTTTTTGTCCCTGCACTAGAAGCAGTTTATCAGCATGTTGGTCGGCATCTCGGGCATGAGCTGGGAAGATTCCACAGGAGTGGCCAGTTTGGGAAACAGACCAAAGGATGAACGTGAACGTATTCAAATTCTCCTTTTTTTTTTTTTCTTTTTAAATTTCCATTAAAGCAAATCTGAAGGTATTTCAATGGAACTCTATCCGTCCAGGTATGGAGAAATGGAATTACCTGCTTTGCTTTATCATGTCACTTGGCAAAGGCCCCAGGATTCTCTCCATCATTGCCAGGTGTTCTTTGTCTTCATTGACCTGAAGGGAAATCAAGACAGACATTGTTGTTCCTTCTCAGCAGGAGTGATCAAGAACCACACAATGACCTTCCTTCAGTGTGGCTTGTCACTTGCAAATGTTCATGGGGCCAGCCTTCCTGCCAAGCTGGCTGGCTCCTAGTTGCCTACCGGAAAGATTGGGGATCCCAGGTAGTACTCCAGGAGAATACATCCTATGCTCCAGACATCGCAGGGCTGTGACCATCCCAGGGCTGTGAAAAGACCCAGAAGGCTCACGTTTATAGCAGGCTGCAAGCGAGTCAAGAGCTCCAGCAAGAAGGGCCACACTTCTGTAGCACCTCTCAATAGGCACCAGGAGTCTCAGGCCAAAGCTGTGCCCAACAGACTCCTACTGACCTAGGATGACTTCGGGAGCTCGGAACGGTCTCGTGGTCACCACCGTGCTGTGATGTTCATCGTCACGTGTGGTGCTCCCAAAGTCCCCAACCCTGATGTCGGGATGCTTGGGTCTGCGCTCTTGACACTTCTGCAAGGAAACAAGGGGAGGCTAGTGCCCAAGGGAAGCCAGAGGATGGCTGAGGGCAGGTGGGGAAGAGGACGGCAACTTCCCAGGCTGGGATTGTACTCCTCCGTGGAGTCAGACGACGCCAGCAAGATGTTTTCTGGCTTCAGGTCTGTGTGCGTCAACTTGTTGACGTGCAAAACTGCAAGGGGACAATGCTTGTTAGCAAATACCACAAAGAAAAGCTAGCAAAGCAAGCCAAAAAGACAGATACTTGCAGTTGACAGCCTGGCAGATCTGATAGGCCATCTGCCTGATGTGGTCCAGCCTGAAGGGGAGGAAGCCATTCTCCTTCATGAAGTCAAAGGTGCTGAGCCCCAGCAGCTCCAGCACGATGCAGACGTGGCCACGGTGTTCAAACCAGTCTAGCATCCGGACACAGTGCCTGCAGAAGCAGCAAAAGGCAGGAATTGCAGCAGGCAGTGGTGTCACGCTCTGCTACGTCCATGCTGTGTTCCCAAAGCTCCGTGTGTCCCAGGCAGCTGAAAGCCAGAGGCCAGGACAAGGCTTTGTGCACTCACTGTGTGCTGCTGGGGTCCAGGGCACGTAAGTAGCGCAGCACTCGGACTTCTGCAAAGGCTTCCTCAGAGCTCCCATCAGCCTCCTTGATGATTTTCACAGCCACATGCCTGCCCTTCCTGGAAAGACAGGTTTTTAACTGCGCTTAGAACATGGAGGAGATTTTTACCTAAGGATCCTGAGCACTTCCTGAGCCACACTCTGAGAGCATCAGCCAGGAGAACTGTGTGTGGTTACTTCCAAAGACTTACTCCTTGTGATCGATGCACTCCACAACCTGTCCAAAAGTCCCCTCTCCCAAAGTAGCAACGACTTCATCTAGAAAGAGCACAACTGTCAGTCACACAACTTGTATAGTTACTCAGGTATTGAGAAAACAAGCCAACACACAAAAATGCAGCAAACAAAGAGGACAAGTAGGTTCCTCTCGACTGGGCCTCGTTACATGGAAAATCTCCAGTTGGAGAGATGTTACTGGACAACTCTCCTCAAGGCACATTTACAGGGAACTCAATCCAGTAGCTCCATTAGCTGCATTTACTGTATTTTTGGGGGGAAAGGAGGAAAAGAAAAGAGAAATGTACAGACAAGGAATAACGATCTCTACCCCCAAAGACAGAAAGTCCAGACAGAAGGAAAAGACTTGCAAACCCCACCCACATCTTATGCTGGCACAACTGATTCTATCTGAAAAGTTAATACTACTGTGCTGTACATCTTGCACAGAGGATGTCTCCTGTCTGACAGATGGGGTGACCCTGGCAGTTCTCCTCCACGCTGTTGGATCCGCTCCTTGGAGGGCTTGTCAGGATCATCTAGGCAATGAAGAAACACCAGGGCATTCAGGTCAGAGCAGGAAATTCAGTTGGCAGGGAGATGCTGGGCCATTCAGATACAGGCCAGGCCACAAAGGGTTGGCAGGAGCCATTTCAGGTTCACTCCCCGCCAATGCACGGGGCACACGGTGTGTGTTGCAGGACAAAAACAGGGCACGGGGCACATTCCCAGGGGAGATCCTCCAAGTGGCAAGGCAACACCAAATTGCAACACAATTGCTTTTCTTTGCAAAGATTGGTTCACTGCATTTTACTTTAGGATCTCAGTGCCCATGACTTTTTGTTGTGTGCTGAGTCTTGTCTTTCCTTTTGGAATTACCCACCCCACTCTGAGCCGATGAGTTGCTGCTGTGAGGCCCAGCAGCCCATCCCTGATGGTTCTGGGTTTCTGAAGAGGCACTGCAAGAAAAG
Source organism: Apus apus (assembly GCF_020740795.1). NCBI lineage: Eukaryota > Metazoa > Chordata > Aves > Apodiformes > Apodidae > Apus > Apus apus. The sequence continues at coordinate 20,289,876 of NC_067292.1, read as the reverse complement.
CATCACATCAACCTCAGTCCAATCATTCCAGTTCCACTATCAAGACAGCCTTTTGTTTTGAGCTGTCAGAGGTCTCTCGTGAAAGATCTCCAACTCAAACACAACTGCACTGTCAGATGACCAAACGAGAACAAGAAATTCTCTTGTCCAGCCAGAACAGTGCTGGGATGCCATGATGCTATGCACTTGCTGCTGTCAGAAGTGAAAAAGGATTTACCTGCCAGGCAGGTCAGAACCACCAAGTCTGCAGCGCTTGGCCTCCTGTGCACTGCCTGACAATGTCCTCTTCCTCTTCAGAGGGCTCTCGCACCAGCTGGGCTGCGCAGTTTCATCCAGAGCCCATTCAAAAGAACGCATTGGCCTGGAATGCTGCATCTGGACCAGAGAGATTTGGCTCTTGGAATGACATCCCACAGAGACACAGTTCCCTCCAAGCCACAAATCACCACATGAACGCTCTCATGGAGATTCTCTCTTTCCTCTACTACCCCATGTTCAGTTCTTCTCTGCTCTTTCTTCCACCTTATTACTGAATTCAAGAGCTTTTTTCAAAGTTAACACTTTTCATAGGGGAAGCAAAGCCAATAACCTGCTTCTGCCCAAAGACTTGAAACAGAGTCTCGTGGCTCAGTCCCCGGACACGTGCTGCCTGTGCTCCTCCTGCAGAGTGGAAACACAAAACCACTCGCCACACGTGTCCTTCACATTCCCTTCCCAATAGCCAAGAGCTGCCAAGAACTCTGGAAGATGAGGAACCTCATATTGAACCAAACAAAGAAATAAATTCTAACCCTCCTTTAAGAACAACTGCCAGGAGACTGCTTTTGGTGGGGAGTTGCTCAGTCATCATGGGTTTTTTGCCCTTGCTTATAAAGCCTGTTCCTTGTCTCTCTGCTTCCCTGCCTGGTGGTCCTCATGACTGCACCTGATGATCTTAAAGGTCTTTTCTAACCAAAATGCTTCTATGTTTCTACGACCTTTCAGTAGCTTTTAATCACGTTTTCCAGCCCGTGCAGAACATAAATGCCCCCTGTAAAACAACCTTCCTAAACGCAGCTCTTCAAGGAAGCGCACGGATCAGTCTCGATCCCCACAGGATGCGAAAAAAAGCCCCAGCCCTCCCCCAGAACTCACCCTTGCTGCCTCTGCTGCTCCTGCTGCTTCACACAGGGCACCTGAAGCCACGGCCACCACTCTCTCCTCCCCGTGCCTTCCTGCAGCCCCTTCAACCACCACCTCTCTCCACAGGAGCTTCCAGCAGCTCAGCCGCCTCTCACCTCAGGAGAGCAAATCCAGCCTCTGGCTGAAACTTGCCTCTGCAAGGCACACACACCAAAGGCTGCCAGGCTGCCACCTCATAATCTCAGAGCCGTGGGCTTGGAATCATGGGGTCTTGGCAGAGACCATGAGGGTCCATGGGAGGGAGCATCTAGTCCAAGCCCGAGTCTTCCATCAAGAACATGGGCCAAGGCCTGAGCCAGCCGGGCTGTTCATGGTGGAGCTGCACTTGCCTGGGCAAGGGCCGGCAGCAGGATGCCTCTCTCAAGTGCCTTTCCCACTTTAAGGGCCCAGGGCACAAAGCTTCATTTCTAAGCTCCAAGCTTTATGCTTTGTAGGTGTTAAGACTCATTCTCATGGCCCCGAGTGTTAGTTTGAGGCCCCAAATCTGATTTTGAAGTCTCCTGTCAGGCCCCATGTTAGGGAATTAGGAAAGCTAAGGCCTCCTTGGAACTTAACCTTGCAAGTCAGGTTAAGGATAATAGAAAGAGCTTTTTCAAATACATAGCTAACAAAACTAACACTAGAGGCAATATTGGCCCACTGAGGAATGAGGTGGGAGCCCTGGTGACAGAGGATATAAAGAAGGCAGAGGTGCTGAACACCTTCTTTGCCTCTGTCTTTACTCCTGCAGGATTTCCCCATGAGCCCCAGATTCATATAGCCCCAGAAGTAGTCAAGATAGGTGAGGACATAGTAGATGAGGATTGGGTTAGGGATCAGTTGCATAATCTGGACATCCATAAATCGATGGGTCCAGATGGAATGTATCCAAAGGTGCTGAGGGAGCTGGTGGAGGTCATTGCTAGGCCACTCTCCATCATCTTCAGTAAGTCATGGGTAACAGGAGAGGTGCCTGAGGACTGGAGGATAGCAAATGTCACTCCAGTCTACAAGAAGGGCAAGAAGGAGGACCCGGGTAAATATAGACCGGTCAGCCTCACCTCCATCCCTGGAAAGGTGATGGAACAACTTGTTCTAGTCACTATCTCCAGGCATATCAAGGATATGGGGGTCATCAGGAGCAGTCAGCATGGTTTTATCAAGGGTAAATCATGTTTGACTAACCTCATAGCCTTCTATGAGGAAATTACTAGGTGGATAGATGATGGTAGAGCGGTAGATGTGGTTTATCTTGATTTCAGTAAGGCATTTGACACTGTCTCCCACAGCATCCTTGTAGATAAGTTGATCAGGTATGGGTTTGGTGATCAGGTAGTGAGGTGGATTAGGAACTGGTTGATGGGAAGGAGTCAGAGAGTTGTAGTCAATGGGGCAGAATCTGGTTGGAGGTGTGTGACCAGTGGAGTCCCTCAGGGGCCGGTACTGGGACCGGTGTTGTTCAACATCTTCATCAACGACCTGGATGAGGGTATAGAATGTACTCTCAGCAAGTTTGCTGATGACACCAAGCTGGGAGGAGTGGCTGACACACCAGAAGGCTGTGCTGCCATTCAGAGGGACTTAGACAGGCTGGAGAGTTGGGCGGGGAGAAACATGATGAAATTCAACAAGGGGAAGTGTAGAGTTTTGCATTTGGGGAAGAACAACCCCATGGACCAGTACAGGTTGGGGGCTGACCTGCTGGAGAGCAGTGTAGGTGAAAGAGACCTGGGGGTCCTGGTAGACAGGAGGATGACCATGAGCCAGCAGTGTGCCCTTGTGGCCAAGAAGGCCAATGACATCCTGGGGTGCATTAGAAAGGGGGTGGTTAGTAGGTCAAGAGAGGTTCTCCTCCCCCTCTATTCTGCCTTGGTAAGGCCGCATCTGGAGTATTGTGTCCAGTTCTGGGCCCCTCAGTTCAAGAAGGACAGGGAACTGCTGGAAAGAGTCCAGCGCAGAGCCACAAAGATGATTAAGGGAGTGGAACATCAACCTTATGAGGAAAGGTTGAGGGAGCTGGGTCTCTTTAGCTTGGAGAAGAGGAGGCTGAGGGGTGACCTCATCAATGTTTACAAATATGTAAGGGGTGAGTGTCAGGGAGATGGAGTTAGGCTTTTCTCAGTGATGACCAGTGATAGGACAAGGGGTAATGTGTGTAAATTGGAGCATAGGAGGTTCAAGGTGAATATCCAAAAAAAATTTTTTACTATAAGAGTGACAGAGCACTGGAACAGGCTGCCCAGGGAGGTTGTGGAGTCTCCTTCACTGGAGTAATTCAAAACCCACCTGGATGCGTTCTTGTGTGATGTGCTCTAGGTGACCCTGCTCTGGCAGGGGGGGTTGGACTAGATGATCTTTCGAGGTCCCTTCCAACCCCTAAGATTCTATGATTCTATGATTCTATGATCCGCCATTTCAGGGTCTGAATCTGCACCTTTAGGATCCAGACAGGCATCCTGAGGGTCCAAACCCTCAGGTAGAGACTCTAAGTCCCACTTCCTGGGCTGAAAGCCCAGGGATTTTAGCAGTGGGGGGGAGAGCTGTGAGGTGAGGATAAGAGCCTGAGGAATAGCTAAATGCTTTTTAACATCTCCAAGTTGTTGATACACCAGGAGGCAGTTACTTGACAAACAGATCTGCCACAGCTTTAGAAGGTGAAGTGCTCAAGACTACCTATTTGTGCATTTATGGTGAAACAATCTGCCTGCACAGTTGGCCTGTAGCAGCTGTCATAAGCTGTATTGCAAACCAGGTGACACACCATTGCTTTCCCCCCACAGCGGCCGCTGAAGAATCATCGGAGGGCCCGAAAAGCATCCCAGTTAAAAATGAAGTCCTTGCATTCTGGGTATTCTCTGGATCTTCATAGAAACAGCATCAGGGTCTTACCCTCCCACCAACTGTAAAAAGCTAGAGGTGATAAATAAAGGAGAAAAGAGGGCAAGAGAAATAAGAGATCAGTCCTAGTAGTCAAAGTTGTATTCAGAAATGGACCTGCCAGAAGTAACCAGAGATCAGTGTCTACCATCTCTTTCAATACCTGGAGTTAGATTCACAGATAACATGCCCAGACCAAATGCCACTTTTCAGCACAAAACGAAACTGAAAGGCAGGAGGAGGTGTCCCCTCCACCTTCTCTTTGAATGCCTGCAGACCTGCCTGGGTATCAGCTGTAGCACTGACAAGGAGGCAAGATGAGAAATAGCCACTCGTTATTGCAAACTCCTCAGCCACATTAGAACAATTGCCTGACAAGGTACGGTCCTTCCCAGACTCCAGCAAAACTCAAATGACTGCTTCCCTCTTGCTAACCAGACTTCTGGAGCAGTGTCATGGAAAAGTCTATCCAGACCATTGTGCAGGAAGATATTTCTGCTCACTGCGACTTACAAGCTGTCAGGAAATGCCATCAGTGATGTCCCCAGGTCCTTCCCTGGGCACTTGGCAGCTGCTCTGCCCCAAGCCTGGAGCGTTGCGGGGTGTTGATGTGAGCCAGGGGCAGGACCCGGCCCTCGGCCTCCTGTGCCCAACGGGCACTGACAGGAGCCAGCGGAACGGCTGCACTGGAAGCAAGGCTTGCAGCTCTGTGCCTCTGGAAGCTTTTCCTCTCCTGGCTGCCAAAGCGCAGCACAAAGGGAGCTGAGCAGCCTGCAGCTTCTCCCACAGCCCTTTCTCTCCGGCAGCAGCCGCAGCCCCCGGGCCCAGGCGGCAGAGCAGCCCCCGGCGCGGCTCTGGCCCTGCTGGCCGGGCTCTGCTCCTGGGGCCTCTCTCCTCAAGGCTCCAAACAGCCCAGAGGGGCTCATCCCTGGGCTCTGCTCCTCAGCTCCCCGCTCGGTGCCCAGGCCCATCAGCAGTGGGCAGGCAGAGGGTTTCAAGGTGGCTGCTGCTGGCAAGGAACAGGCTGCGCCCACAGAGCTTGTGGAGTCCTCCTCTGGAGACAGAGCCTGCCTGGATGCAGCCCTGTGGGATGTGCTCCCGGCAATCCTGCTTCAGCAGGGCAGCTGCACTAGATGATCCCTGACAATTCTGGCATTCTTCTGGGAAATGGTTCCTTGTGGGCAGTAGGGAGGCCGTGGGCTCTGGCAGATGTCAGGGAGGGAGAAAGGAGAGGGTGGTTGAGTCAGTGGAAAACACAGGGAACTGAGGAGTGAAATGTGGTGCTGAAAGAGCTGGTAAATTGTGTGCACCCCGTGTGGAAAGAGCAAAGAGCAGGTGCTCCCCGACCAGGTAACAAAGCGATGGGGCTGCATGAACTTGAAAAGGAAGAGGGAAAAAAACCAAACCAACAACAGCAATAAAACCCCCACACAACCAGAAAACACGAGAAAGTTACACTTCAGGATTAAGGCTTTAACTTTCCTCCGGGACTCATTCTGTATATTGAGAAGGGGTCTGGGTGGCAGGGACCCATCTAAAATCCAGGCTGGGAAGAGGACTCTTTCTGTTGTCTGGCCCTCCTGGAAAAGGTCTGTCTGGGATTTTACCCATCTGTAAACAAGAGGTGTAGCCAGTCCTGTCGGGAGTGGGGCTGAGAGTATTTCAATGTTCCTACCTAAGCTACCAAGTTTCAAGTCCCAGCGCAGCAGTGGAACAGCTGCAGGAGTTGGGGGGTGTGCAGTGATCCAGGCCTCAGGTCAGTGTGACAGGGCAACGTCTTGTGTGTCACAGGTACTGGAATTCTCCCTGTGGAGACCACTCAGCAGCAGGACAGAGTCCTAGGACACCTGTGCACCTTTCAAAGTGCCACTGTCCCAAGACCTTCACGCACGGAGGAAACACAACCAAGTCCATCACTGTCTTTTTCTCACTTCAGTTTTATTCCAACAGCTGCAACAAACTACACTACCCAAAACATCCTAACACCAAAGGGAACATGAACAAAACAACTCTATCCAACAAACATCCTATACTTTCTCCGCTTCTTTGGGGGAAGGACTCCTGGGTCAGGCTCCCCAGCTCCAGAAGGCAGCAGCCTTTTCTCCCGTCTCAGGGGCAGGAAGAAAGGGTGTTTCAGGGCTTCTCCCAGAGTAATTCGCTCTGCTGGGTCGTAACGGAGCATCTTCTCAATCAGATCAAACAGGTTCTCGTGGTCGTCTCCGTCGTTGGTCATGAATGCCTTCATGAAGAACAGAACAGCTGTTTGTAATGGTGTCATTGCATGTCCAGGTGCTCTCCCCAGCAGCCTTTCCCCTCAGCCCTCTTACCTTCAGGGGCTTACACCACCGGGACACGTATCTCCCAGCAGAGCTTCGCTCGTCCAAGTGCACCCGGTCCTGATGGAAATATCCGCGTTTCCTGAAACAATCAGACCACAGGTTGTTACTCAGAGGTGCTTTTTGTCCCTGCACTAGAAGCAGTTTATCAGCATGTTGGTCGGCATCTCGGGCATGAGCTGGGAAGGTTCCACAGGAGTGGCCAGTTTGGGAAACAGACCAAAGGATGAACGTGAACGTATTCAAATTCTCTTTTTTTTTTTTTCTTTTTAAATTTCCATTAAAGCAAATCTGAAGGTATTTCAATGGAACTCTATCCGTCCAGGTATGGAGAAATGGAATTACCTGCTTTGCTTTATCATGTCACTTGGCAAAGGCCCCAGGATTCTCTCCATCATTGCCAGGTGTTCTTTGTCTTCATTGACCTGAAGGGAAATCAAGACAGACATTGTTGTTCCTTCACAGCAGGAGTGATCAAGAACCACACAATGACCTTCCTTCAGTGTGGCTTGTCACTTCCAAATGTTCATGGGGCCAGCCTTCCTGCCAAGCTGGCTGGCTCCTAGTTGCCTACCGGAAAGATTGGGGATCCCAGGTAGTACTCCAGGAGAATACATCCTATGCTCCAGACATCGCAGGGCTGTGACCATCCCAGGGCTGTGAAAAGACCCAGAAGGCTCACGTTTATAGCAGGCTGCAAGCGAGTCAAGAGCTCCAGCAAGATGGGCCACACTTCTGTAGCACCTCTCAATAGGCACCAGGAGTCTCAGGCCAAAGCTGTGCCCAACAGACTCCTACTGACCTAGGATGACTTCGGGAGCTCGGAACGGTCTCGTGGTCACCACCGTGCTGTGATGTTCATCGTCACGTGTGGTGCTCCCAAAGTCCCCAACCCTGATGTCGGGATGCTTGGGTCTGCGCTCTTGACACTTCTGCAAGGAAACAAGGGGAGGCTAGTGCCCAAGGGAAGCCAGAGGATGGCTGAGGGCAGGTGGGGAAGAGGACGGCAACTTCCCAGGCTGGGATTGTACTCCTCCGTGGAGTCAGACGACGCCAGCAAGATGTTTTCTGGCTTCAGGTCTGTGTGCGTCAACTTGTTGACGTGCAAAACTGCAAGGGGACAATGCTTGTTAGCAAATACCACAAAGAAAAGCTAGCAAAGCAAGGCAAAAAGAAAGATACTTGCAGTTGACAGCCTGGCAGATCTGATAGGCCATCTGCCTGATGTGGTCCAGCCTGAAGGGGAGGAAGCCATTCTCCTTCATGAAGTCAAAGGTGCTGAGCCCCAGCAGCTCCAGCACGATGCAGACGTGGCCACGGTGTTCAAACCAGTCTAGCATCCGGACACAGTGCCTGCAGAAGCAGCAAAAGGCAGCAATTGCAGCAGGCAGTGGTGTCACGCTCTGCTACGTCCATGCTGTGTTCCCAAAGCTCCGTGTGTCCCAGGCAGCTGAAAGCCAGAGGCCAGGACAAGGCTTTGTGCACTCACTGTGTGCTGCTGGGGTCCAGGGCACGTAAGTAGCGCAGCACTCGGACTTCTGCAAAGGCTTCCTCAGAGCTCCCATCAGCCTCCTTGATGATTTTCACAGCCACATGCCTGCCCTGCCTGGAAAGACAGGTTTTTAACTGCGCTTAGAACATGGAGGAGATTTTTACCTAAGGATCCTGAGCACTTCCTGAGCCACACTCTGAGAGCATCAGCCAGGAGAACTGTGTGTGGTTACTTCCAAAGACTTACTCCTTGTGATCGATGCACTCCACAACCTGTCCAAAAGTCCCCTCTCCCAAAGTAGCAACGACTTCATCTAGAAAGAGCACAACTGTCAGTCACACAACTTGTATAGTTACTCAGGTATTGAGAAAACAAGCCAACACACAAAAATGCAGCAAACAAAGAGGACAAGTAGGTTCCTCTCAACTGGGCCTCGTTACATGGAAAATCTCCAGTTGGAGAGATGTTACTGGACAACTCTCCTCAAGGCACATTTACAGGGAACTCAATCCAGTAGCTTCATTAGCTGCATTTACTGTATTTTTGGGGGGAAAGGAGGAAAAGAAAAGAGAAATGTACAGACAAGGAATAACGATCTCTACCCCCAAAGACAGAAAGTCCAGACAGAAGGAAAAGACTTGCAAACCCCACCCACATCTTATGCTGGCACAACTGATTCTATCTGAAAAGTTAATACTACTGTGCTGTACATCTTGCACAGAGGATGTCTCCTGTCTGACAGATGGGGTGACCCTGGCAGTTCTCCTCCACGCTGTTGGATCCGCTCCTTGGAGGGCTTGTCAGGATCATCTAGGCAATGAAGAAACACCAGGGCATTCAGGTCAGAGCAGGAAATTCAGTTGGCAGGGAGATGCTGGGCCATTCAGATACAGGCCAGGCCACCAAGGGTTGGCAGGAGCCATTTCAGGTTCACTCCCCGCCAATGCACGGGGCACACGGTGTGTGTTGCAGGACAAAAACAGGGCACGGGGCACATTCCCAGGGGAGATCCTCCAAGTGGCAAGGCAACACCAAACTGCAGCACAATTGCTTTTCTTTGCAAAGATTGGTTCACTGCATTTTACTTTAGGTTCTCAGTGCCCATGACTTTTTGTTGTGTGCTGAGCAGGATGCCTCTCTCAAGTGCCTTTCCCACTTTAAGGGCCCAGGGCACAAAGCTTCATCTCTAAGCTCCAAGCTTTATGCTTTGTAGGTGTTAAGACTCATTCTCATGGCCCAGAGTGTTAGTTTGAGGCCCCAAATCTGCTTTTGAAGTCTCCTGTCAGGCCCCATGTTAGGATCTGCCATTTCAGGGTCTGAATCTGCCTCAACCATCCCACCCACCCATCAGGTCCTCCTGGATCTGGAGGGAGCAGATGGAACTCATGGAACTTCTCCGACGGGTCCCGAGGTGGAGGGCACCCACAGCACAGGTGGAGCCAGCCCATGCCCTGTGTGACCAGGTGTCCCACCAGCACGGACCAGCCTGGGCACCCAGTCCCTCCCACTGTCACTGCCCTGCCAGGGTGTGCCCAGCAGAGCTCCTATTTATAAGAAAGCCTCATTGCCACAAGCTGCTCTCTGAGTTTTCCTTGATTCTTCTGCCCAAGGAGCAGATCCTACAAGCACAGGGCATGGTGGGACCAAGAAGCCTCTTGGCCACAGGCACAGGTTTCTCCAGGCCAGCAGAAGCTTCTCACCACCCTCACACCAAAGAATTTCCTCCTCGTGTCTCACCTCAATCTCCCTCTGCCAGTTTTCATCCATCTCTCCTTGTCATCTCCCTCCCTGCCCTTGTCCCAAGTCCCTCCCCAGCTTTCCTGTAGCCCCTTCAGGCACTGGAAGGTGCTCTAAGGTCTCCTTGGAGCCTTCTCTTCTCCAGGCTCAACACCCCAACTCTCCCAGCCTGTCTTGGGGCCTCCAGACCTGGACACAGTTTCCCAGGTGCAGTCACACAGATATGCACAAGAAGCCCAAAACCAATTTGTACCAGGTTCTGCAGTGACTCTTCTGGCAGCTCAGTGGTTCAAGTCAGCTTGGTCACCACTAGACAGTCAGGTTGGTCTTTGTATCTCCTGAGCTGGTTTTGTTTTGGATAAGAATTAGGGAGGCTTTCCATCCTCAAAGATCAGGCTCCCCACTTCTCCATGAGGAGCTCTCCCATCCTGTACTTGTGCCATTCCAACACCCAGGAGGAGTGGTTCCCATAAACATGGTCTCTCCCAACCCATGTGTGATCTCTAGGCAGAGCTGCACCCTTAGTTCATCTCTAACACCTCACTTCCCATTCCACTTCCATCCTTCAGAGTACAGACTCTTCCCTCTGCAGACCAAGGATGTGAAGGTCTCTCCTGCCAGACAAGAGGTAAATCCCACCTTTCATTTGGAACTGAGATTGGCTTTGGACACAAAGCAATTAATGTTCAACAGGATGGGCTGTTGTCCTGAGTCTCCTCTGCTCTGCTTGACTCTACTAGACTCCACTTGAGTTGACTCAACTCTAATTATATTTCCTCCTCTCCTCTCCTCTCCTCAATGACTTTTACTTTGAGCTTCATTTCCAGCCCAGGAGAAATGTTGGTAGTTTATACCAGTTTGCAGGTTCCTTCTCAAGACACGAGAGGGAGAAAAGCAAGAGAAGACATTTCCACCAAGTCCTTTCTCTCCCCCTGTGCAAAGTGGGTGCCCCATCCCTGCAGGTCCAAGTGCCCCTCTCTTGCTGACCTCAGCTGCCTTGTGTGTGAGCCCTGCAGGTTCTCAGCAGCAGAGGCAGCTCCATGGCAGCTCCAGGGGCCCCTCAGCTGTGTCCTGCAGCCTTTCTTCCCATGGCCACCTGCAGCCACAGCGCTGAGTCTCAGCTCCAGATCTGAGCTGCACCTGGAGCACAGGAGCACAGGGTCACAGCATGGCAGGGCTTGGAAGGCACCTCCAGAGACCCCCGAGTCCAACCCCCTGCCAGAGCAGGACCCCAACCAGGGCAGGGCACTCAGAAAGGCATCCAGACCGGTCTGGAAAGTCTGCAGAGAAGGAGCCTCCAGCAGCTCTCTGGGCAGCCTGTCCTTGCATCCGCGCAGCCAGAGGTTGAAGCTCCAGCCCCTGGCAACGTGCAGGGCTGTCAGCGACCAGTTTGCCTCCCGTGCTGGGAGCAGCAAGCAGGGGCTTCTCCGCAGGGCGACTCCGGGGGAGCCCTGGTGTCCAGGAGCGGCAGCGGCTGGACCCTGATCGGCATCGTCTCCTGGGGAAGCACCAACTGCCACGTCCGCACCCCGGCCATCTACACCCGCCTCAGCAGCTGCCGCACCTGGATCGACTCCGTGGCTGCCCGGGGCTGCAGGAGCTGAGGAGCCCCTGCCCTGGAGCTGGGAACACCCCCCTTGGCAAGAAAGCCTCAGCAGCTGCTCGTGCCTCCTGCTGCCTCCGGCTCCTTCCTTCCCTCCGGGCTCAGACAGGGCGGCAGGTGCCCGGGGACACCCGCTGGTGGGGTCACCCTCTGCTGAGCCCCAGCAGCTCCCAGCGCTGCAGCTCAGTGCCCAGCTGGGACCCACTGGGGACATGGGCAGCCAGGACATCCTGGGCAGAGGAGGAGCAGGGCTGGCAGCAGCTGCAGGGCTGCTCGGGGGGGCTTCCCATGGCACCTGCCCAGGGGCCACCTGGGGGAAGGGACCTGCAATGGTCCTGCCACCGACCCAGCTGTGTGGAGCACTGGAGACTGCACAGCCCCGGGCAGGCAACTCCCAGTTCCTCATCTTTCCTCCAGGGGCCAAAGGGACACACAGGGCTGTGCAGGTGAGTGCCAGGACTGACCCACCACACCTGGAAACAGAAACCTGCTGAGCAAGGAGAAGATCTGGAGGCTGACCCTGCCTGAGGGTCCAGCACAGTGAGATGGAACAACCTCAGCACTCCAGAAAGTCCCACTTCCAAAGGTCTCCAGCAAGTCCTTTGGCATTTTGAGCATCCCCGTGCTCAGACTGCTGTGGGCAGGGCTGACAATGGGGCTTGGATTTCTCCCAGCGTGGTGGTTGTAACCCAAAAACCTCTTGCCCAAAGGTGAGAGACAGCTAAAAGGTTGGGCAGAACCTACCTGATCATGGGCCATGCTCTTGCTCCAGCCAAGAAAAGTCCAGACAAGACCTTGGAACACCTGATGCCACAGGCTCCTGTGTGACTTAGGTCCTGGAGTAAAGTGTTCTCTAAAGGATCCAGGACCTGGCAGTATCAATCTTCTTAGTTGGTGCCCTTGAATAGCCATAACAAGACTGTTCCTGACATCTCAGATACAGGTTGGGTGGAGAATGGAGGGAAAGCAGCCCAGAGGGGAAGGACTTGGGGGTGATGGTGGACGAGAAGCTCAACATGAGCCAACAATGTGAGCTGGAGCCCAGAAACCAACCATGTCTTGGGCTGTGTCACCAGCAGCGTGACCAGCAAGGTGAGGGAAGGGATTGTCCCCTCTGCTCTGCTCTGCTGAGACCCCCCTGCAGGGCTGGGGCCAGATCTGGAGCCCCCAGAGTAAGAAAGGCATGGAGCTCCTGGAGAGAGTCCAGAGGAGGCCACAGAGATGATTGATGTGGGGGCTGGAGCAGCTCTGCTCTGGAGCCAGGCTGGGAGAGTTGGGGTGTTCAGCCTGGAGAAGAGAAGGCTCCAGGGAGACCTGAGAGCAGCTTCCAGTGCCTGAAGGGGCTCCAGGAAAGCTGGGGAGGGGCTTGGGACAAGGGCAGGGAGGGAGAGGACAAGGGGGAAGGGATGAAAACTGGCAGAGGGAGATTGAGGTGAGACATGAGGAGGAAACTCTTTGCTGTGAGGGTGGTGAGAAGCTTCTGCTGGCATCTGCTCACCCTGGACAAGGAAGACTGACCCTGGCATGTCCCAGCAGAGGGACATGAGCGGCCACTGGCACGACCCACGGGCAGGGAGTGACAAACAGAGGCTCCAGGTCAGCTCTGGCACACAAGGTGCATTTTAATAAAAATCATTCTGTCAATGTCCAGCAGAAGGTCCATGTCTGGACCACATTTCCAGTCCATTTCCATCAGCTTCCTCCCAGTTAAAACCCCCCCCAGCCCCGACTTGAAGTTCTCATGCGAAGCGTCAGACGCTGGATCCAGCAACACTGAGACAGACCCCGACGTTCAGGGCTGTGTGAGCTCCATGGAGCTGGCCTTGTCCCACGGGGAGGACCTGTCCCCTCTGGAGGCCAGGAGGAGGCTGGAGCTCCAGCAGCTGCTGCTCCGGGGCTGGCTGGGACCTGCCAGCACCTCCTGCCCCGCGCTGCTCCAGCCGAGCGTTTCATACCTGAGTTTGGAGTGAGCAGCAGGAGGACACGGGCTGGCTGAGGACCTGGGGCTGGCAGCACCCAACACCTTGGGGATGAGAGCTTCAGGGGCCAGCAGCCTCCTCCAGCCACGGAGCACCTGCCCAGGTCAGGCCCAGGGAGGACAATCCCACTCGCAGGGCTGTGCAGAGTCCTTGCTCTGGAAGAGTCACCACACTCGTGCTTTTTTAAAATGTTCTTGACAATCCTGCTCATCCCCAGAGCTGCTGCTGCTGCTTCTGCAAGTTGGAGGTTGAGAAGCCCATCCTGCAGCCCCCCGTGCTCCCTCCTGGGGGAGGGAGGCAGCTGAAGCAAAGGGGTCACTTCACTGGGGGCTGGACCCAAGTGGAGGGACGGGAGGAAAGGTGTGTTCCTGGCCAGAGGAAGGTCAACAAGGAGCAGAGGTCTCCGTGGCCCCCAGGAATGTTTCGGTGGTGATCTGAGTGCAAATCATACACAGGACTCAGAGGGAGGGTTAAGGGTCCCTCTTGGAAACAGACCAGCTGGTGGGACATGTGCTCCTCAAGCCTGGATGAACCCTTGGCTTTGGTGGGCAGCTCAAGGCTGCAGGCTGGGAGCTCCAGTGTGGGACATGGGGACAGAGCTGCCATGGTCACTCATCCAACCCCTGCCACCTCTTGATGATGAAGACCTAGTGCTTCCTCTGGGGGAAGCCTCCAGGCTCTCAACCACTCCCTTTTCCTGCCCACATCTGCTGGGGCTCCCCACGCACAGCCTGCCAGCTCTGCCACCAGCCTGCCAACCTGCCCAGCAGCTGGGACGTGGCTCACAGCCAGCCTGGGGCTCCCAGGGAGCTGCTGGGCTGCAGCTCCCCCATCCCTTGCTCTTCTGGGCCAGCAGAAGGCTCTCAGCAGCACCTAGCGTGTGTCCCCTGACATGTCTCCCTCCAGCTCTTCTGCAGAAACATTTGCAGACACATGTACAGCCCAACACCAGCTCTCCACAACAGACCTACTCTCCTCTGCATCCACCCCCAGGCTGCTCTGACATGGGCAGGGCTTGAAGGGAGTTGCTCCTTCTGCAAAGGGGACTCCCAGGTGCACCAGGACCACCTCTCCAAGGAACATGGTCCTTCTCTCACACTATGACCAGCTCCACAGGGACTCACTCTGCCCAGGACTGAAGCACGATGGACCTCTCCACCCTGTGGGGCAGCTGCAGACTGCTCACTGCTTCTTCATGGACACAGCTGCCCCAGCCCATGCTGTGCACCCTGTGGCTTCATGGCATCCAGCTGCTGCCATGCAGCCTGGCTACCATGGTGAGCCATGGGTGACCTCAGTCCATCCCAGCACAGCAGAAGGAGCTCGAGACTCGTGGCTCAGCAAGACGTGCTACGTGAGGATGAGGACATGGAAGCCCAGCAGCACCACAGCAAACCAACGAGGGTGGCTTTGCTGGAGAAGGAGACAGCTCATCATGCCTGAGGAAATGAGAAATTCAGTCCCCAGAGTCACCCAAGCTCTGCCTGCTCCAGCTGTTCCAAGGAGCCTCCAGAACAAAGCTAATGAAAGAACCGTAACGACACCTTCGTAAGACGCTGCACAAATGGGGCAGCCTGAGGACAGGCAGAGATGTCACTGCAAAACCAGAAGCAGGGCCCTGGGCTCACATCCACAGCCCCTGATGTGCAGGGCTGCAGGCCACCAGCCCTGAAAGCAGATGTCCTCCAGGTCCCTGGGCACTGCTGCCCTTCTGGGAGGCCCTTGCAGCCAGGCTGAGTTGAGGAAGGCAGGTGGTTGGTGTCCAGAGCACACAGCTGGATGGGGCCTCCTCTTGCAGCTCCCTGGTGCTGACACTGGGCTGAGGAGGGGAGAGCTGAGACCCTCTGAGTGGGCAGGCAGGGCAGAGCTGCAAGAGGTTTAGTTGTGGCAGCACTTCACACGTCCTGGGCAGGATGTCACATCCCAGCCAGAAAGCTTCTCCTGGGGCTGTGTGGAGAAATGTTCCCTGGGAGCAGTGTCTGCTGTGGTCTGGATACTCCTCCTGCAGGGTCTCCAGTCAGCCCAGCAGAGCCACTGACATGTCAGCCTCCTGTGATGAAGGGGAGACCTTGTCACCCTCACCAAGGCATGGGAAGCCAGCAGCTTCTCCTCCAGGTGACACAACCCTTCCCATGGCTTTCCTGAAGGACTTGTGGCAGAAGTGACACTGAGGGACTGCCCAGATGAAGCAGAGTCCCAGCTCAGGTGTCCCTGGCTCCTCTGTTTCTGAGCAAAGCACGAGGCACTTGGAGTGACAAATCCAAACCACCTGCAGAAAAGGAACTTTTCAGGTGCCTGAAGGCCTGGTTGGGTGAGCAACCACATCCCAAGGTCAAGGCCTCTGCTTCATGTCGTTCTGTTCCATGTTTTTCAAATGAGCACAACTCCATCAAGTCTCAGCTGACAGGAACCACCAAGGAGCAGCCAGAGACATCCAGACACCAAGAGGCTTTGAAAAACAACCTGGGAACACCAAGCCAGAAATGTCTTCCAGGAATCAGAGGCAGCTTGAAGCCTGTAGCTCCACCACACACCACAAACACATTTCTCTTCCCCTCACCAAGCCATGACCACAAGCAGCAGAAACCACAAGTGAAACCTCAAGGATGCTTTGGGGAACAAAAGAAGACCTCGCATTCCAGCTGTGAATGACTTGATCATCTTAGAGGTCTTTCCCAACCTTAATGATTCTAAATCCAGCCTGCAAATGCAGCAAGTCCTTCAGACTCTGGGCCATCACCTTCCTTTCCTCAATGGCACACAAGTTCTCCCTCAGCTTGAAGCCTGGGCCCAGGACAACCTCCATTTTAAGGGCCAACTTTAAGACAACCTGCTCATCTTCACTCACCCTGCCAAAAAAAAAAGAAAAAAAGAAAAAAAAAATCACAAAACAGCAATAAAATGCACCTTGGGTCTGAGCTCCCCTGGGTCCTCCCCAGAGCTACTGAGCTACAACTCATCTGGTGCAGAACTTGAGCTCCTCTCACCTGGCCAGACTGACCCTGAGGCCCAACAAGGCAGCCAAGGCTGCAAACGTGGGGCCTCACCACATCCACGTAGACACTGAGGAACAGGCAGAGGGTTTGAAAGCCAGAAGCTTGGCAGCACTCAGGTCCCTCGTCCCGACACATACAGCAGCAGGGATGCTGGTCCAACCTCCTTGGAGGTTACTCACCCACGGATCCTCCTGGCTCCTGCTTTTGGACCTGAAACTAAAAGAAGCTTCTGAAGAATCCTGAAGGAAACTGGGCTGCTCCCTTCTGGCCAGAAGAGACCTCCCAAAGGTAGCACTGAGCCTGACCCAGCACCTGCCCATGGCACGTGGAGGGGGAGCACAGCCCAGTCTTCTCCAGACCCTTCCCAAGTTCAGAAGGCCTCCCATAGATCCGGGTCATGGGGGGTCAGTAAATCCTGGCATGATTGGGTCTGAGTGACAGAGCCTTGGAGAAAAAGGGGCATTTGCCACAAATCCTGAGAGCTCAACAAAGCAGCACCCACAGATGGTTCCTGCAGGCTGATGGGACCTGACGCCACCAGCGCAGTGTGAGATGACTTTGAGTTCACCAGCCCTGTCCCTCCAGCTGCTGCCACAGCTGGATTCACTTATTTCTCAGGGCTGTGAGATGCTTCTACAGCGCAGCCACCACCAGAGGCCATGGCAAGTCTTCTGCTCTTCCCACTCCCACAGACAAGGCTTTGAGAGCCTTGGGCACGTTGAGAGGTGGGCACCAAGGACCAATCTCCTCGGATTCCCCGTGCCAGGACCTGCCTCACCAGGTCTCCTGTGGATGGCTGGGACTGAGTCTCTGGGCAATAAATACATCGGTAACTTTGTGGAGGTGGAAGAGACCTTTTTAATAAACAGGATTCAAATAAAATAAATTTTTTAAAAAAAATCCCTCTGAGCTGCCACTGCGAGAAGAGTTCAAGGAGCCAGCACAGAAGATGACGCTGCATGTGCATGATGGAGGGAGGAGGGAAGAAAAGAAGAAGCTGTCACCAACTTGATGAGCTTCCTCAAGTAAATCAGCAGAAACCAGCTCAGCCAAACTCTCCAGCTCAAATACTGGTGGATCCATGAGAAACAGCTCAAATCAAAGCCAAGAGAAATCCCTACATGGGAAGGACCAGCGGGAACGGCGAGTGTCGCTGGAGCCGTGGCAGGAGACAGGGAAGATCTGCCCGTGGTTCCTGGGGTCAGGAACAGCCAACGTCCTTGCCCAGGCAGCCTGTGTGTGTGTGTGTGTGTGTGTGTGTGTGTGTGTGTGTGTGTGTGTGTGTGCTGGAGGGGGTGGCAGGGGGGTCGGGCTATGGACGAGGTGGTGGTGCAGGGTGGCAGGGGTGGAGAACAGAGTCCTAGGACACCTGTGCATGAGTCCAACAGGAGCAGGGCAGAGTAATGACACGACAACCAATATGGTCTTACCTCTCGTTCCACTTCATTGCCAGTTTGTCTGATACTTAAATACTCTAAGTTGCTGTCCACGTGGCTGTGCATGTGGACAGACACCTCATTTAATTGGCTAAGCATAACGGTTCACGTGTCAGGCTTCATTTTGCTATTGGCTGTGACTACATGTGTTACAAGCACTATTTTGTGACATCCTGCAGTTTTCTCATCCATCTTCACGTCCTCCCTCGGGTGCCCAGCCAAGATACACTTCCTCATTCTCCCAAGACTAAAGATAATCTTGTTGCAAACAACATCAATTGTTAGTTTCATACTTTGCTGTTACAGCAAGGATTGTCAAGCCCTCCCAGGCTCCTGAAATCATGACCCTGCTGTATCAAAAATTCCTCCACAGAGCGTGGGTCAGAGTATTTCAATGTTCCTACCTAAGCTACCAAGTTTCAAGTCCCAGCGCAGCAGTGGAACAGCTGGAGGAGCTGGGGGGTGTGCAGTGATCCAGGCCTCAGGTCAGTGTGACAGGGCAACGTCTTGTGTGTTACAGGTACTGGAATTCTCCCTGTGGAGACCACTCAGCAGCAGGACAGAGTCCTAGGACACCTGTGCACCTTTCAAAGTGCCACTGTCCCAAGACCTTCACGCACGGAGGAAACAGCATCAGGGTCTTACCCTCCCACCAACTGTAAAAAGCTAGAGGTGATAAATAAAGGAGAAAAGAGGGCAAGAGAAATAAGAGATCAGTCCTAGTAGTCAATGTTGTTTTCAAAAATGGACCTGCCAGAAGTAACCAGAGATCAATGTCTACCATCTCTTTCAATACCTGGAGTTAGATTCACAGATAACATGCCCAGACCAAATGCCACTTTTCAGCACAAAAGGAAACTGGAAGGCAGGAGGAGGTGTCCCCTCCACCTTCTCTTTGAATGCCTGCAGACCTGCCTGGGTATCAGCTGTAGCACTGACAAGGAGGCAAGATGAGAAATAGCCACTCGTTATTGCAAACTCCTCAGCCACATTAGAACAATTGCCTGACAAGGTACGGTCCTTCCCAGACTCCAGCAAAACTCAAATGACTGCTTCCCTCTTGCTAACCAGACTTCTGGAGCAGTGTCATGGAAAATTCTATCCAGACCATTGTGCAGGAAGATATTTCTGCTCACTGCGACTTACAAGCTGTCAGGAAATGCCATCAGTGATGTCCCCAGGTCCTTCCCTGGGCACTTGGCAGCTGCTCTGCCCCAAGCCTGGAGCGTTGCGGGGTGTTGATGTGAGCCAGGGGCAGGACCCGGCCCTCGGCCTCCTGTGCCCAACGGGCACTGACAGGAGCCAGCGGAACGGCTGCACTGGAAGCAAGGCTTGCAGCTCTGTGCCTCTGGAAGCTTTTCCTCTCCTGGCTGCCAAAGCGCAGCACAAAGGGAGCTGAGCAGCCTGCAGCTTCTCCCACAGCCCTTTCTCTCCGGCAGCAGCCGCAGCCCCCGGGCCCAGGCGGCAGAGCAGCCCCCGGCGCGGCTCTGGCCCTGCTGGCCGGGCTCTGCTCCTGGGGCCTCTCTCCTCAAGGCTCCAAACAGCCCAGAGGGGCTCATCCCTGGGCTCTGCTCCTCAGCTCCCCGCTCTGTGCCCAGGCCCATCAGCAGTGGGCAGGCAGAGGGTTTCAAGGTGGCTGCTGCTGGCAAGGAACAGGCTGCGCCCACAGAGCTTGTGGAGTCCTCCTCTGGAGACAGAGCCTGCCTGGATGCAGCCCTGTGGGATGTGCTCCCGGCAATCCTGCTTCAGCAGGGCAGCTGCACTAGATGATCCCTGACAATTCTGGCATTCTTCTGGGAAATGGTTCCTTGTGGGCAGTAGGGAGGCCGTGGGCTCTGGCAGATGTCAGGGAGGGAGAAAGGAGAGGGTGGTTGAGTCAGTGGAAAACACAGGGAACTGAGGAGTGAAATGTGGTGCTGAAAGAGCTGGTAAATTGTGTGCACCCCGTGTGGAAAGAGCAAAGAGCAGGTGCTCCCCGACCAGGTAACAAAGCGATGGGGCTGCATGAACTTGAAAAGGAAGAGGGAAAAAAAACAACAGCAATAAAACCCACACACAACCAGAAAACACGAGAAAGTTACACTTCAGGATTAAGGCTTTAACTTTCCTCCGGGACTCATTCTGTATATTGAGAAGGGGTCTGGGTGGCAGGGACCCATCTAAAATCCAGGCTGGGAAGAGGACTCTTTCTGTTGTCTGGCCGTCCTGGAAAAGGTCTGTCTGGGATTTTACCCATCTGTAAACAAGAGGTGTAGCCAGTCCTGTCGGGAGTGGGGCTGAGAGTATTTCAATGTTCCTACCTAAGCTACCAAGTTTCAAGTCCCAGCGCAGCAGTGGAACAGCTGCAGGAGTTGGGGGGTGTGCAGTGATCCAGGCCTCAGGTCAGTGTGACAGGGCAACGTCTTGTGTGTTACAGGTACTGGAATTCTCCCTGTGGAGACCACTCAGCAGCAGGACAGAGTCCTAGGACACCTGTGCACCTTTCAAAGTGCCACTGTCCCAAGACCTTCACGCACGGAGGAAACACAACCAAGTCCATCACTGTCTTTTTCTCACTTCAGTTTTATTCCAACAGCTGCAACAAACTACACTACCCAAAACATCCTAACACCAAAGGGAACATGAACAAAACAACTCTATCCAACAAACATCCTATACTTTCTCCGCTTCTTTGGGGGAAGGACTCCTGGGTCAGGCTCCCCAGCTCCAGAAGGCAGCAGCCTTTTCTCCCGTCTCAGGGGCAGGAAGAAAGGGTGTTTCAGGGCTTCTCCCAGAGTAATTCGCTCTGCTGGGTCGTAACGGAGCATCTTCTCAATCAGATCAAACAGGTTCTCGTGGTCGTCTCCGTCGTTGGTCATGAATGCCTTCATGAAGAACAGAACAGCTGTTTGTAATGGTGTCATTGCATGTCCAGGTGCTCTCCCCAGCAGCCTTTCCCCTCAGCCCTCTTACCTTCAGGGGCTTACACCACCGGGACACGTATCTCCCAGCAGAGCTTCGCTCGTCCAAGTGCACCCGGTCCTGATGGAAATATCCGCGTTTCCTGAAACAATCAGACCACAGGTTGTTACTCAGAGGTGCTTTTTGTCCCTGCACTAGAAGCAGTTTATCAGCATGTTGGTCGGCATCTCGGGCATGAGCTGGGAAGATTCCACAGGAGTGGCCAGTTTGGGAAACAGACCAAAGGATGAACGTGAACGTATTCAAATTCTCTTTTTTTTTTTTTCTTTTTAAATTTCCATTAAAGCAAATCTGAAGGTATTTCAATGGAACTCTATCCGTCCAGGTATGGAGAAATGGAATTACCTGCTTTGCTTTATCATGTCACTTGGCAAAGGCCCCAGGATTCTCTCCATCATTGCCAGGTGTTCTTTGTCTTCATTGACCTGAAGGGAAATCAAGACAGACATTGTTGTTCCTTCTCAGCAGGAGTGATCAAGAACCACACAATGACCTTCCTTCAGTGTGGCTTGTCACTTCCAAATGTTCATGGGGCCAGCCTTCCTGCCAAGCTGGCTGGCTCCTAGTTGCCTACCGGAAAGATTGGGGATCCCAGGTAGTACTCCAGGAGAATACATCCTATGCTCCAGACATCGCAGGGCTGTGACCATCCCAGGGCTGTGAAAAGACCCAGAAGGCTCACGTTTATAGCAGGCTGCAAGCGAGTCAAGAGCTCCAGCAAGAAGGGCCACACTTCTGTAGCACCTTTCAATAGGCACCAGGAGTCTCAGGCCAAAGCTGTGCCCAACAGACTCCTACTGACCTAGGATGACTTCGGGAGCTCGGAACGGTCTCGTGGTCACCACCGTGCTGTGATGTTCATCGTCACGTGTGGTGCTCCCAAAGTCCCCAACCCTGATGTCGGGATGCTTGGGTCTGCGCTCTTGACACTTCTGCAAGGAAACAAGGGGAGGCTAGTGCCCAAGGGAAGCCAGAGGATGGCTGAGGGCAGGTGGGGAAGAGGACGGCAACTTCCCAGGCTGGGATTGTACTCCTCCGTGGAGTCAGACGACGCCAGCAAGATGTTTTCTGGCTTCAGGTCTGTGTGCGTCAACTTGTTGACGTGCAAAACTGCAAGGGGACAATGCTTGTTAGCAAATACCACAAAGAAAAGCTAGCAAAGCAAGGCAAAAAGAAAGATACTTGCAGTTGACAGCCTGGCAGATCTGATAGGCCATCTGCCTGATGTGGTCCAGCCTGAAGGGGAGGAAGCCATTCTCCTTCATGAAGTCAAAGGTGCTGAGCCCCAGCAGCTCCAGCACGATGCAGACGTGGCCACGGTGTTCAAACCAGTCTAGCATCTGGACACAGTGCCTGCAGAAGCAGCAAAAGGCAGCAATTGCAGCAGGCAGTGGTGTCACGCTCTGCTACGTCCATGCTGTGTTCCCAAAGCTCCGTGTGTCCCAGGCAGCTGAAAGCCAGAGGCCAGGACAAGGCTTTGTGCACTCACTGTGTGCTGCTGGGGTCCAGGGCACGTAAGTAGCGCAGCACTCGGACTTCTGCAAAGGCTTCCTCAGAGCTCCCATCAGCCTCCTTGATGATTTTCACAGCCACATGCCTGCCCTGCCTGGAAAGACAGGTTTTTAACTGCGCTTAGAACATGGAGGAGATTTTTACCTAAGGATCCTGAGCACTTCCTGAGCCACACTCTGAGAGCATCAGCCAGGAGAACTGTGTGTGGTTACTTCCAAAGACTTACTCCTTGTGATCGATGCACTCCACAACCTGTCCAAAAGTCCCCTCACCCAAAGTAGCAACGACTTCATCTAGAAAGAACACAACTGTCAGTCACACAACTTGTATAGTTACTCAGGTATTGAGAAAACAAGCCAACACACAAAAATGCAGCAAACAAAGAGGACAAGTAGGTTCCTCTCAACTGGGCCTCGTTACATGGAAAATCTCCAGTTGGAGAGATGTTACTGGACAACTCTCCTCAAGGCACATTTACAGGGAACTCAATCCAGTAGCTTCATTAGCTGCATTTACTGTATTTTTGGGGGAAAGGAGGAAAAGAAAAGAGAAATGTACAGAAAAGGAATAACGATCTCTACCCCCAAAGACAGAAAGTCCAGACAGAAGGAAAAGACTTGCAAACCCCACCCACATCTTATGCTGGCACAACTGATTCTATCTGAAAAGTTAATACTACTGTGCTGTACATCTTGCACAGAGGATGTCTCCTGTCTGACAGATGGGGTGACCCTGGCAGTTCTCCTCCACGCTGTTGGATCCGCTCCTTGGAGGGCTTGTCAGGATCATCTAGGCAATGAAGAAACACCAGGGCATTCAGGTCAGAGCAGGAAATTCAGTTGGCAGGGAGATGCTGGGCCATTCAGATACAGGCCAGGCCACCAAGGGTTGGCAGGAGCCATTTCAGGTTCACTCCCCGCCAATGCACGGGGCACACGGTGTGTGTTGCAGGACAAAAACAGGGCACGGGGCACATTCCCAGGGGAGATCCTCCAAGTGGCAAGGCAACACCAAATTGCAACACAATTGCTTTTCTTTGCAAAGATTGGTTCACTGCATTTTACTTTAGGATCTCAGTGCCCATGACTTTTTGTTGTGTGCTGAGTCTTGTCTTTCCTTTTGGAATTACCCACCCCACTCGGAGCCGATGAGTTGCTGCTGTGAGGCCCAGCAGCCCATCCCTGATGGTTCTGGGTTTCTGAAGAGGCACTGCAAGAAAAGCATCACATCAACCTCAGTCCAATCATTCCAGTTCCACTATCAAGACAGCCTTTTGTTTTGAGCTGTCAGAGGTCTCTCGTGAAAGATCTCCAACTCAAACACAACTGCACTGTCAGATGACCAAACGAGAACAAGAAAGTCTCTTGTCCAGCCAGAACAGTGCTGGGATGCCATGATGCTATGCACTTGCTGCTGTCAGAAGTGAAAAAGGATTTACCTGCCAGGCAGGTCAGAACCACCAAGTCTGCAGCGCTTGGCCTCCTGTGCACTGCCTGACAATGTCCTCTTCCTCTTCAGAGGGCTCTCGCACCAGCTGGGCTGCGCAGTTTCATCCAGAGCCCATTCAAAAGAACGCATTGGCCTGGAATGCTGCATCTGGACCAGAGAGATTTGGCTCTTGGAATGACATCCCACAGAGACACAGTTCCCTCCAAGCCACAAATCACCACATGAACGCTCTCATGGAGATTCTCTCTTTCCTCTACTACCCCATTTTCAGTTCTTCTCTGCTCTTTCTTCCACCTTATTACTGAATTCAAGAGCTTTTTTCAAAGTCAACACTTTTCATAGGGGAAGCAAAGCCAATAACCTGCTTCTGCCCAAAGACTTGAAACAGAGTCTCGTGGCTCAGTCCCCGGACACGTGCTGCCTGTGCTCCTCCTGCAGAGTGGAAACACAAAACCACTCGCCACACGTGTCCTTCACATTCCCTTCCCAATAGCCAAGAGCTGCCAAGAACTCTGGAAGATGAGGAACCTCATATTGAACCAAACAAAGAGATAAATTCTAACCCTCCTTTAAGAACAACTGCCAGGAGACTGCTTTTGGTGGGGAGTTGCTCAGTCATCATGGGTTTTTTTTCCCTTGCTTATAAAGCCTGTTCCTTGTCTCTCTGCTTCCCTGCCTGGTGGTCCTCATGACTGCACCTGATGATCTTAAAGGTCTTTTCTAACCTAAATGCTTCTATGTTTCTACGACCTTCCAGTAGCTTTTAATCACGTTTTCCAGCCCGTGCAGAACATAAATGCCCCCTGTAAAACAACCTTCCTAAACGCAGCTCTTCAAGGAAGCGCACGGATCAGTCTCGATCCCCACAGGATGCGAAAAAAAGCCCCAGCCCTCCCCCAGAACTCACCCTTGCTGCCTCTGCTGCTCCTGCTGCTTCACACAGGGCACCTGAAGCCACGGCCACCACTCTCTCCTCCCCGTGCCTTCCTGCAGCCCCTTCAACCACCACCTCTCTCCACAGGAGCTTCCAGCAGCTCAGCCGCCTCTCACCTCAGGAGAGCAAATCCAGCCTCTGGCTGAAACTTGCCTCTGCAAGGCACACACACCAAAGGCTGCCAGGCTGCCACCTCATAATCTCAGAGCCGTGGGCTTGGAATCATGGGGTCTTGGCAGAGACCATGAGGGTCCATGGGAGGGAGCATCTAGTCCAAGCCCGAGTCTTCCATCAAGAACATGGGCCAAGGCCTGAGCCAGCCGGGCTGTTCATGGTGGAGCTGCACTTGCCTGGGCAAGGGCCGGCAGCAGGATGCCTCTCTCAAGTGCCTTTCCCACTTTAAGGGCCCAGGGCACAAAGCTTCATCTCTAAGCTCCAAGCTTTATGCTTTGTAGGTGTTAAGACTCATTCTCATGGCCCCGAGTGTCAGTTTGAGGCCCCAAATCTGCTTTTGAAGTCTCCTGTCAGGCCCCATGTTAGGATCTGCCATTTCAGGGTCTGAATCTGCCTCAACCATCCCACCCACCCATCAGGTCCTCCTGGATCTGGAGGGAGCAGATGGAACTCATGGAACTTCTCCGACGGGTCCCGAGGTGGAGGGCACCCACAGCACAGGTGGAGCCAGCCCATGCCCTGTGTGACCAGGTGTCCCACCAGCACGGACCAGCCTGGGCACCCAGTCCCTCCCACTGTCACTGCCCTGCCAGGGTGTGCCCAGCAGAGCTCCTATTTATAAGAAAGCCTCATTGCCACAAGCTGCTCTCTGAGTTTTCCTTGATTCTTCTGCCCAAGGAGCAGATCATACAAGCACAGGGCATGGTGGGACCAAGAAGCCCCTTGGCCACAGGCACAGGTTTCTCCAGGCCAGCAGAAGCTTCTCACCACCCTCACACCAAAGAATTTCCTCCTCGTGTCTCACCTCAATCTCCCTCTGCCAGTTTTCATCCATCTCTCCTTGTCCTCTCCCTCCCTGCCCTTGTCCCAAGCCCCTCCCCAGCTTTCCTGGAGCCCCTTCAGGCACTGGAAGGTGCTCTAAGGTCTCCCTGGAGCCTTCTCTTCTCCAGGCTCAACACCCCAACTCTCCCAGCCTGTCTTGGGGCCTCCAGACCTGGACACAGTTTCCCAGGTGCAGTCACACAGATATGCACAAGAAGCCCAAAAACAACTTGTACCAGGTTCTGCAGTGACTCTTCTGGCAGCTCAGTGGTTCAAGTCAGCTTGGTCACCACTAGACAGTCAGGTTGGTCTTTGTATCTCCTGAGCTGGTTTTGTTTTGGATAAGAATTAGGGAGGCTTTCCATCCTCAAAGCATCAGGCTCCCCACTTCTCCATGAGGAGCTCTCCCATCCTGTACTTGTGCCATTCCAACACCCAGGAGGAGTGGTTCCCATAAACATGGTCTCTCCCAACCCATGTGTGATCTCTAGGCAGAGCTGCACCCTTAGTTCATCTCTAACACCTCACTTCCCATTCCACTTCCATCCTTCAGAGTATAGACTCTTCCCTCTGCAGACCAAGGATGTGAAGGTCTCTCCTGCCAGACAAGAGGTAAATCCCACCTTTCATTTGGAACTGAGATTGGCTTTGGACACAAAGCAATGGATGTTCAGCAGGATGGGCTGTTGTCCTGAGTCTCCTCTGCTCTGCTTGACTCTACTAGACTCCACTTGAGTTGACTCAACTCTAATTATGTTTCCTCCTCTCCTCTCCTCTCCTCTCCTCTCCTCTCCTCTCCTCTCCTCTCCTCTCCTCTTCAATTGCCACCAAGTCCTTTCTCTCCCCCTGTGCAAAGTGGGTGCCCCATCCCTGCAGGTCCAAGTGCCCCTCTCTTGCTGACCTCAGCTGCCTTGTGTGTGAGCCCTGCAGGTTCTCAGCAGCAGAGGCAGCTCCATGGCAGCTCCAGGGGCCCCTCAGCTGTGTCCTGCAGCCTTTCTTCCCATGGCCACCTGCAGCCACAGCGCTGAGTCTCAGCTCCAGATCTGAGCTGCACTTGGAGCACAGGAGCACAGGGTCACAGCATGGCAGGGCTTGGAAGGCACCTCCAGAGACCCCCGAGTCCAACCCCCTGCCAGAGCAGGACCCCAACCAGGGCAGGGCACTCAGAAAGGCATCCAGACCGGTCTGGAAAGTCTGCAGAGAAGGAGCCTCCAGCAGCTCTCTGGGCAGCCTGTCCTTGCATCCGCGCAGCCAGAGGTTGAAGCTCCAGCCCCTGGCAACGTGCAGGGCTGTCAGCGACCAGTTTGCCTCCCGTGCTGGGAGCAGCAAGCAGGGGCTTCTCCGCAGGGCGACTCCGGGGGAGCCCTGGTGTCCAGGAGCGGCAGCGGCTGGACCCTGATCGGCATCGTCTCCTGGGGAAGCACCAACTGCCACGTCCGCACCCCGGCCATCTACACCCGCCTCAGCAGCTGCCGCACCTGGATCGACTCCGTGGCTGCCCGGGGCTGCAGGAGCTGAGGAGCCCCTGCCCTGGAGCTGGGAACACCCCCCTTGGCAAGAAAGCCTCAGCAGCTGCTCGTGCCTCCTGCTGCCTCCGGCTCCTTCCTTCCCTCCGGGCTCAGACAGGGCGGCAGGTGCCCGGGGACACCCGCTGGTGGGGTCACCCTCTGCTGAGCCCCAGCAGCTCCCAGCGCTGGAGCTCAGTGCCCAGCTGGGACCCACTGGGGACATGGGCAGCCAGGACATCCTGGGCAGAGGAGGAGCAGGGCTGGCAGCAGCTGCAGGGCTGCTCGGGGGGGCTTCCCATGGCACCTGCCCAGGGGCCACCTGGGGGAAGGGACCTGCAATGGTCCTGCCACCGACCCAGCTGTGTGGAGCACTGGAGACTGCACAGCCCCGGGCAGGCAACTCCCAGTTCCTCATCTTTCCTCCAGGGGCCAAAGGGACACACAGGGCTGTGCAGGTGAGTGCCAGGACTCACCCACCACACCTGGAAACAGAAACCTGCTGAGCAAGGAGAAGATCTGGAGGCTGACCCTGCCTGAGGGTCCAGCACAGTGAGATGGAACAACCTCACCACTCCAGAAAGTCCCACTTCCAAAGGACTCCAGCAAGTCCTTTGGCATTTTGAGCATCCCCATGCTCAGACTGCTGTGGGCAGGGCTGACAATGGGGCTTGGATTTCTCCCAGCGTGGTGGTTGTAACCCAAAAACCTCTTGCCCAAAGGTGAGAGACAGCTAAAAGGTTGGGCAGAACCTACCTGATCATGGGCCATGCTCTTGCTCCAGCCAAGAAAAGTCCAGACAAGACCTTGGAACACCTGATGCCACAGGCTCCTGTGTGACTTAGGTCCTGGAGTAAAGTGTTCTCTAAAGGATCCAGGACCTGGCAGTATCAGTCTTCTTAGTTGGTGCCCTTGAATAGCCATAACGAGACTGTTCCTGACATCTCAGATACAGGTTGGGTGGAGAATGGAGGGAAAGCAGCCCAGAGGGGAAGGACTTGGGGGTGATGGTGGACGAGAAGCTCAACATGAGCCAACAATGTGAGCTGGAGCCCAGAAACCAACCATGTCTTGGGCTGTGTCAGCAGCAGCGTGACCAGCAAGGTGAGGGAAGGGATTGTCCCTTCTGCTCTGCTCTGCTGAGACCCCCCTGCAGGGCTGGGGCCAGATCTGGAGCCCCCAGAGTAAGAAAGGCATGGAGCTCCTGGAGAGAGTCCAGAGGAGGCCACGGAGATGATTGATGGGGGGGCTGGAGCAGCTCTGCTCTGGAGACAGGCTGGGAGAGTTGGGGTGTCAGCCTGGAGAAGAGAAGGCTCCAGGGAGACCTTAGAGCAGCTTCCAGTGCCTGAAGGGGCTCCAGGAAAGCTGGGGAGGGGCTTGGGACAAGGGCAGGGAGGGAGAGGACAAGGGGGAAGGGATGAAAACTGGCAGAGGGAGATTGAGGTGAGACATGAGGAGGAAACTCTTTGGTGTGAGGGTGGTGAGAAGCTTCTGCTGGCATCTGCTCACCCTGGACAAGGAAGACTGACCCTGGCATGTCCCAGCAGAGGGACATGAGCGGCCACTGGCACGACCCACGGGCAGGGAGTGACAAACAGAGGCTCCAGGTCAGCTCTGGCACACAAGGTGCATTTTAATAAAAATCATTCTGTCAATGTCCAGCAGAAGGTCCATGTCTGGACCACATTTCCAGTCCATTTCCATCAGCTTCCTCACAGTCAAAACCCCCCCCAGCCCCGACTTGAAGTTCTCATGCGAAGCGTCAGACGCTGGATCCACCAACACTGAGACAGACCCGACGTTCAGGGCTGTGTGAGCTCCATGGAGCTGGCCTTGTCCCACGGGGAGGACCTGTCCCCTCTGGAGGCCAGGAGGAGGCTGGAGCTCCAGCAGCTGCTGCTCCGGGGCTGGCTGGGACCTGCCAGCACCTCCTGCCCCGCGCTGCTCCAGCCGAGCGTTTCATACCTGAGTTTGGAGTGAGCAGCAGGAGGACACGGGCTGGCTGAGGACCTGGGGCTGGCAGCACCCAACACCTTGGGGATGAGAGCTTCAGGGGCCAGCAGCCTCCTCCAGCCACGGAGCACCTGCCCAGGTCAGGCCCAGGGAGGAGAATCCCACTCGAAGGGCTGTGCAGAGTCCTTGCTCTGGAAGAGTCACCACACTCGTGCTTTTTTAAAATGTTCTTGACAATCCTGCTCATCCCCAGAGCTGCTGCTGCTGCTTCTGCAAGTTGGAGCTTGAGAAGCCCATCCTGCAGCCCCCCGTGCTCCCTCCTGGGGGAGGGAGGCAGCTGAAGCAAAGGGGTCACTTCACTGGGGGCTGGACCCAAGTGGAGGGACGGGAGGAAAGGTGTGTTCCTGGCCAGAGGAAGGTCAACAAGGAGCAGAGGTCTCCGTGGCCCCCAGGAATGTTTCGGTGGTGATCTGAGTGCAAATCATACACAGGACTCAGAGGGAGAGTTAAGGGTCCCTCTTGGAAACAGACCAGCTGGTGGGACATGTGCTCCTCAAGCCTGGATGAACCCTTGGCTTTGGTGGGCAGCTCAAGGCTGCAGGCTGGGAGCTCCAGTGTGGGACATGGGGACAGAGCTGCCATGGTCACTCATCCATCCCCTGCCACCTCTTGATGATGAAGACCTAGTGCTTCCTCTGGGGGAAGCCTCCAGGCTCTCAACCACTCCCTTTTCCTGCCCACATCTGCTGGGGCTCCCCACGCACAGCCTGCCAGCTCTGCCACCAGCCTGCCAACCTGCCCAGCAGCTGGGACGTGGCTCACAGCCAGCCTGGGGCTCCCAGGGAGCTGCTGGGCTGCAGCTCCCCCATCCCTTGCTCTTCTGGGCCAGCAGAAGGCTCTCAGCAGCACCCAGCATGTGTCCCCTGACATGTCTCCCTCCAGCTCTTCTGCAGAAACATTTGCAGACACATGTACAGCCCAACACCAGCTCTCCACAACAGACCTACTCTCCTCTGCATCCACCCCCAGGCTGCTCTGACATGGGCAGGGCTTGAAGGGAGTTGCTCCTTCTGCAAAGGGGACTCCCAGGTGCACCAGGACCACCTCTCCAAGGAACATGGTCCTTCTCTCACACTATGACCAGCTCCACAGGGACTCACTCTGCCCAGGACTGAAGCACGATGGACCTCTCCACCCTGTGGGACAGCTGCAGACTGCTCATTGTTCTTCATGGACACAGCTGCCCCAGCCCATGCTGTGCACCCTGTGGCTTCATGGCATCCAGCTGCTGCCATGCAGCCTGGCTACCATGGTGAGCCATGGGTGACCTCAGTCCATCCCAGCACAGCAGAAGGAGCTCGAGACTCGTGGCTCAGCAAGACGTGCTACGTGAGGATGAGGACATGGAAGCCCAGCAGCACCACAGCAAACCAACGAGGGTGGCTTTGCTGGAGAAGGAGACAGCTCATCATGCCTGAGGAAATGAGAAATTCAGTCCCCAGAGTCACCCAAGCTCTGCCTGCTCCAGCTGTTCCAAGGAGCCTCCAGAACAAAGCTAATGAAAGAACCGTAACGACACCTTCGTAAGACGCTGCACAAATGGGGCAGCCTGAGGACAGGCAGAGATGTCACTGCAAAACCAGAAGCAGGGCCCTGGGCTCACATCCACAGCCCCTGATGTGCAGGGCTGCAGGCCACCAGCCCTGAAAGCAGATGTCCTCCAGGTCCCTGGGCACTGCTGCCCTTCTGGGAGGCCCTTGCAGCCAGGCTGAGTTGAGGAAGGCAGGTGGTTGGTGTCCAGAGCACACAGCTGGATGGGGCCTCCTCTTGCAGCTCCCTGGTGCTGACACTGGGCTGAGGAGGGGAGAGCTGAGACCCTCTGAGTGGGCAGGCAGGGCAGAGCTGCAAGAGGTTTAGTTGTGGCAGCACTTCACACGTCCTGGGCAGGATGTCACATCCCAGCCAGAAAGCTTCTCCTGGGGCTGTGTGGAGAAATGTTCCCTGGGAGCAGTGTCTGCTGTGGTCTGGATACTCCTCCTGCAGGGTCTCCAGTCAGCCCAGCAGAGCCACTGACATGTCAGCCTCCTGTGATGAAGGGGAGACCTTGTCACCCTCACCAAGGCATGGGAAGCCAGCAGCTTCTCCTCCAGGTGACACAACCCTTCCCATGGCTTTCCTGAAGGACTCGTGGCAGAAGTGACACTGAGGGGCTGCCCAGATGAAGCAGAGTCCCAGCTCAGGTGTCCCTGGCTCCTCTGTTTCTGAGCAAAGCACGAGGCACTTGGAGTGACAAATCCCAAACCACCTGCAGAAAAGGAACTTTTCAGGTGCCTGAAGGCCTGGTTGGGTGAGCAACCACATCCCAAGGTCAAGGCCTCTGCTTCATGTCGTTCTGTTCCATGTTTTTCAAATGAGCACAACTCCATCAAGTCTCAGCTGACAGGAACCACCAAGGAGCAGCCAGAGACATCCAGACACCAAGAGGCTTTGAAAAACAACCTGGGAACACCAAGCCAGAAATGTCTTCTAGGAATCAGAGGCAGCTTGAAGCCTGTAGCTCCACCACACACCACAAACACATTTCTCTTCCCCTCACCAAGCCATGACCACAAGCAGCAGAAACCACAAGTGAAACCTCAAGGATGCTTTGGGGAACAAAAGAAGACCTCGCATTCCAGCTGGGAATGACTTGATCATCTTAGAGGTCTTTCCCAACCTTAATGATTCTAAATCCAGCCTGCAAATGCAGCAAGTCCTTCAGACTCTGGGCCATCACCTTCCTTTCCTCAATGGCACACAAGTTCTCCCTCAGCTTGAAGCCTGGGCCCAGGACAACCTCCATTTGAAGGGCCAACTTTAAGACAACCTGCTCATCTTCACTCACCCTTCCAAAAAAAAAAGAAAAAAAGAAAAAAAAAATCACAAAACAGCAATAAAATGCACCTTGGGTCTGAGCTCCCCTGGGTCCTCCCCAGAGCTACTGAGCTACAACTCATTTGGTGCAGAACTTGAGCTCCTCTCACCTGGCCAGACTGACCCTGAGGCCCAACAAGGCAGCCAAGGCTGCAAACGTGGGGCCTCACCACATCCACGTAGACACTGAGGAACAGGCAGAGGGTTTGAAAGCCAGAAGCTTGGCAGCACTCAGGTCCCTCGTCCCGACACATACAGCAGCAGGGATGCTGGTCCAACCTCCTTGGAGGTTACTCACCCACGGATCCTCCTGGCTCCTGCTTTTGGACCTGAAACTAAAAGAAGCTTCTGAAGAATCCTGAAGGAAACTGGGCTGCTCCCTTCTGGCCAGAAGAGACCTCCCAAAGGTAGCACTGAGCCTGACCCAGCACCTGCCCATGGCACGTGGAGGGGGAGCACAGCCCAGTCTTCTCCAGACCCTTCCCAAGTTCAGAAGGCCTCCCATAGATCCGGGTCATGGGGGGTCAGTAAATCCTGGCATGATTGGGTCTGAGTGACAGAGCCTTGGAGAAAAAGGGGCATTTTCCACAAATCCTGAGAGCTCAACAAAGCAGCACCCACAGATGGTTCCTGCAGGCTGATGGGACCTGACGCCACCAGCGCAGTGTGAGATGACTTTGAGTTCACCAGCCCTGTCCCTCCAGCTGCTGCCACAGCTGGATTCACTTATTTCTCAGGGCTGTGAGATGCTTCTACAGCGCAGCCACCACCAGAGGCCATGGCAAGTCTTCTGCTCTTCCCACTCCCACAGACAAGGCTTTGAGAGCCTTGGGCACGTTGAGAGGTGGGCACCAAGGACCAATCTCCTCGGATTCCCCGTGCCAGGACCTGCCTCACCAGGTCTCCTGTGGATGGCTGGGACTGAGTCTCTGGGCAATAAATACATCGTTAACTTTGTGGAGGTGGAAGAGACCTTTTTAATAAACAGGATTCAAATAAAATTAATTAAAACAAAACAAAACAAAACAAAACAACATCCCTCTGAGCTGCCACTGCGAGAAGAGTTCAAGGAGCCAGCACAGAAGATGACGCTGCATGTGCACGATGGAGGGAGGAGGGAAGAAAAGAAGAAGCTGTCACCAACTTGATGAGCTTCCTCAAGTAAATCAGCAGAAACCAGCTCAGCCAAACTCTCCAGCTCAAATACTGGTGGATCCATGAGAAACAACTCAAATCAAAGCCAAGAGAAATCCCTACATGGGAAGGACCAGCGGGAACGGCGAGTGTCGCTGGAGCCGTGGCAGGAGACAGGGAAGATCTGCCCGTGGTTCCTGGGGTCAGGAACAGCCAATGTCCTTGCCCAGGCAGCCTGAGTGTGTGTGTGTGTCTGTGTGTGTGTGTGTGTGTGTGTCTGTGTCTGTGTGTGTGTGTGTGTGCTGGAGGGGGTGGCAGGGGGGTCGGGCTATGGACGAGGTGGTGGTGCAGGGTGGCAGGGGTGGAGAACAGAGTCCTAGGACACCTGTGCATGAGTCCAACAGGAGCAGGGCCGAGTAATGACACGACAACCAATATGGTCTTACCTCTCGTTCCACTTCATTGCCAGTTTGTCTGGTACTTAAATACTCTAAGTTGCTGTCCACGTGGCTGTGCATGTGGACAGACACCTCATTTAATTGGCTAAGCATAACGGTTCACGTGTCAGGCTTCATTTTGCTATTGGTTGTGACTACATGTGTTACAAGCACTATTTTGTGACATCCTGCAGTTTTCTCATCCATCTTCACGTCCGCCCTCGGGCGCCCAGCCAAGATACACTTCCTCATTCTCCCAAGACTAAAGATAATCTTGTTGCAAACAACATCAATTGTTAGTTTCATACTTTGCTGTTAGAGCAAGGATTGTCAAGCCCTCCCAGGCACCCGAAATCATGACCCTGCTGTATCAAAAATTCCTCCACAGAGTGGGGCTCAGAGTATTTAAGTGTTCCTACCTAAGCTACCAAGTTTCAAGTCCCAGCGCAGCAGTGGAACAGCTGGAGGAGCTGGGGGGTGTGCAGTGATCCAGGCCTCAGGTCAGTGTGACAGGGCAACGTCTTGTGTGTTACAGGTACTGGAATTCTCCCTGTGGAGACCACTCAGCAGCAGGACAGAGTCCTAGGACACCTGTGCACCTTTCAAAGTGCCACTGTCCCAAGACCTTCACGCACGGAGGAAACAGCATCAGGGT
Source organism: Apus apus (assembly GCF_020740795.1). Lineage (NCBI taxonomy): Eukaryota > Metazoa > Chordata > Aves > Apodiformes > Apodidae > Apus > Apus apus. Next base: position 20,255,810 of record NC_067292.1, on the reverse strand, counting down.
CTTACCCTCCCACCAACTGTAAAAAGCTAGAGGTGATAAATAAAGGAGAAAAGAGGTCAAGAGAAATAAGAGATCAGTCCTAGTAGTCAATGTTGTTTTGAAAATAGACCTGCCAAAAGTAACCAGAGATCAATGTCTACCATCTCTTTCAATACCTGGAGTTAGATTCACAGATAACATGCCCAGACCAAATGCCACTTTTCAGCACAAAACGAAACTGAAGGCAGGAGGAGGTGTCCCCTCCACCTTCTCTTTGAATGCCTGCAGACCTGCCTGGGTATCAGCTGTAGCACTGACAAGGAGGCAAGATGAGAAATAGCCACTCGTTATTGCAAACTCCTCAGCCACATTAGAACAATTGCCTGACAAGGTACGGTCCTTCCCAGACTCCAGCAAAACTCAAATGACTGCTTCCCTCTTGCTAACCAGACTTCTGGAGCAGTGTCATGGAAAAGTCTATCCAGACCATTGTGCAGGAAGATATTTCTGCTCACTGCGACTTACAAGCTGTCAGGAAATGCCATCAGTGATGTCCCCAGGTCCTTCCCTGGGCACTTGGCAGCTGCTCTGCCCCAAGCCTGGAGCGTTGCGGGGTGTTGATGTGAGCCAGGGGCAGGACCCGGCCCTCGGCCTCCTGTGCCCAACGGGCACTGACAGGAGCCAGCGGAACGGCTGCACTGGAAGCAAGGCTTGCAGCTCTGTGCCTCTGGAAGCTTTTCCTCTCCTGGCTGCCAAAGCGCAGCACAAAGGGAGCTGAGCAGCCTGCAGCTTCTCCCACAGCCCTTTCTCTCCGGCAGCAGCCGCAGCCCCCGGGCCCAGGCGGCAGAGCAGCCCCCGGCGCGGCTCTGGCCCTGCTGGCCGGGCTCTGCTCCTGGGGCCTCTCTCCTCAAGGCTCCAAACAGCCCAGAGGGGCTCATCCCTGGGCTCTGCTCCTCAGCTCCCCGCTCGGTGCCCAGGCCCATCAGCAGTGGGCAGGCAGAGGGTTTCAAGGTGGCTGCTGCTGGCAAGGAACAGGCTGCGCCCACAGAGCTTGTGGAGTCCTCCTCTGGAGACAGAGCCTGCCTGGATGCAGCCCTGTGGGATGTGCTCCCGGCAATCCTGCTTCAGCAGGGCAGCTGCACTAGATGATCCCTGACAATTCTGGCATTCTTCTGGGAAATGGTTCCTTGTGGGCAGTAGGGAGGCCGTGGGCTCTGGCAGATGTCAGGGAGGGAGAAAGGAGAGGGTGGTTGAGTCAGTGGAAAACACAGGGAACTGAGGAGTGAAATGTGGTGCTGAAAGAGCTGGTAAATTGTGTGCACCCCGTGTGGAAAGAGCAAAGAGCAGGTGCTCCCCGACCAGGTAACAAAGCGATGGGGCTGCATGAACTTGAAAAGGAAGAGGGAAAAAAACCAACAGCAATAAAACCCACACACAACCAGAAAACACGAGAAAGTTACACTTCAGGATTAAGGCTTTAACTTTCCTCCTGGACTCAATCTGTATATTGAGAAGGGGTCTGGGTGGCAGGGACCCATCTAAAATCCAGGCTGGGAAGAGGACTCTTTCTGTTGTCTGGCCGTCCTGGAAAAGGTCTGTCTGGGATTTTACCCATCTGTAAACAAGAGGTGTAGCCAGTCCTGTCAGGAGTGGGGCTGAGAGTATTTCAATGTTCCTACCTAAGCTACCAAGTTTCAAGTCCCAGCGCAGCAGTGGAACAGCTGGAGGAGTTGGGGGGTGTGCAGTGATCCAGGCCTCAGGTCAGTGTGACAGGGCAACGTCTTGTGTGTTACAGGTACTGGAATTCTCCCTGTGGAGACCACTCAGCAGCAGGACAGAGTCCTAGGACACCTGTGCACCTTTCAAAGTGCCACTGTCCCAAGACCTTCACGCACGGAGGAAACACAACCAAGTCCATCACTGTCTTTTTCTCACTTCAGTTTTATTCCAACAGCTGCAACAAACTACACTACCCAAAACATCCTAACACCAAAGGGAACATGAACAAAACAACTCTATCCAACAAACATCCTATACTTTCTCCGCTTCTTTGGGGGAAGGACTCCTGGGTCAGGCTCCCCAGCTCCAGAAGGCAGCAGCCTTTTCTCCCGTCTCAGGGGCAGGAAGAAAGGGTGTTTCAGGGCTTCTCCCAGAGTAATTCGCTCTGCTGGGTCGTAACGGAGCATCTTCTCAATCAGATCAAACAGGTTCTCGTGGTCGTCTCCGTCGTTGGTCATGAATGCCTTCATGAAGAACAGAACAGCTGTTTGTAATGGTGTCATTGCATGTCCAGGTGCTCTCCCCAGCAGCCTTTCCCCTCAGCCCTCTTACCTTCAGGGGCTTACACCACCGGGACACGTATCTCCCAGCAGAGCTTCGCTCGTCCAAGTGCACCCGGTCCTGATGGAAATATCCGCGTTTCCTGAAACAATCAGACCACAGGTTGTTACTCAGAGGTGCTTTTTGTCCCTGCACTAGAAGCAGTTTATCAGCATGTTGGTCGGCATCTCGGGCATGAGCTGGGAAGATTCCCCAGGAGTGGCCAGTTTGGGAAACAGACCAAAGGATGAACGTGAACGTATTCAAATTCTGCTTTTTTTTTTTTTTCTTCTTAAATTTCCATGAAAGCAAATCTGAAGGTATTTCAATGGAACTCTATCCGTCCAGGTATGGAGAAATGGAATTACCTGCTTTGCTTTATCATGTCACTTGGCAAAGGCCCCAGGATTCTCTCCATCATTGCCAGGTGTTCTTTGTCTTCATTGACCTGAAGGGAAATCAAGACAGACATTGTTGTTCCTTCACAGCAGGAGTGATCAAGAACCACACAATGACCTTCCTTCAGTGTGGCTTGTCACTTGCAAATGTTCATGGGGCCAGCCTTCCTGCCAAGCTGGCTGGCTCCTAGTTGCCTACCGGAAAGATTGGGGATCCCAGGTAGTACTCCAGGAGAATACATCCTATGCTCCAGACATCGCAGGGCTGTGACCATCCCAGGGCTGTGAAAAGACCCAGAAGGCTCACGTTTATAGCAGGCTGCAAGCGAGTCAAGAGCTCCAGCAAGATGGGCCACACTTCTGTAGCACCTCTCAATAGGCACCAGGAGTCTCAGGCCAAAGCTGTGCCCAACAGACTCCTACTGACCTAGGATGACTTCGGGAGCTCGGAACGGTCTCGTGGTCACCACCGTGCTGTGATGTTCATCGTCACGTGTGGTGCTCCCAAAGTCCCCAACCCTGATGTCGGGATGCTTGGGTCTGCGCTCTTGACACTTCTGCAAGGAAACAAGGGGAGGCTAGTGCCCAAGGGAAGCCAGAGGATGGCTGAGGGCAGGTGGGGAAGAGGACGGCAACTTCCCAGGCTGGGATTGTACTCCTCCGTGGAGTCAGACGACGCCAGCAAGATGTTTTCTGGCTTCAGGTCTGTGTGCGTCAACTTGTTGACGTGCAAAACTGCAAGGGGACAATGCTTGTTAGCAAATACCACAAAGAAAAGCTAGCAAAGCAAGCCAAAAAGAAAGATACTTGCAGTTGACAGCCTGGCAGATCTGATAGGCCATCTGCCTGATGTGGTCCAGCCTGAAGGGGAGGAAGCCATTCTCCTTCATGAAGTCAAAGGTGCTGAGCCCCAGCAGCTCCAGCACGATGCAGACGTGGCCACGGTGTTCAAACCAGTCTAGCATCTGGACACAGTGCCTGCAGAAGCAGCAAAAGGCAGCAATTGCAGCAGGCAGTGGTGTCACGCTCTGCTACGTCCATGCTGTGTTCCCAAAGCTCCGTGTGTCCCAGGCAGCTGAAAGCCAGAGGCCAGGACAAGGCTTTGTGCACTCACTGTGTGCTGCTGGGGTCCAGGGCACGTAAGTAGCGCAGCACTCGGACTTCTGCAAAGGCTTCCTCAGAGCTCCCATCAGCCTCCTTGATGATTTTCACAGCCACATGCCTGCCCTTCCTGGAAAGACAGGTTTTTAACTGCGCTTAGAACATGGAGGAGATTTTTACCTAAGGATCCTGAGCACTTCCTGAGCCACACTCTGAGAGCATCAGCCAGGAGAACTGTGTGTGGTTACTTCCAAAGACTTACTCCTTGTGATCGATGCACTCCACAACCTGTCCAAAAGTCCCCTCACCCAAAGTAGCAACGACTTCATCTAGAAAGAACACAACTGTCAGTCACACAACTTGTATAGTTACTCAGGTATTGAGAAAACAAGCCAACACACAAAAATGCAGCAAACAAAGAGGACAAGTAGGTTCCTCTCAACTGGGCCTCGTTACATGGAAAATCTCCAGTTGGAGAGATGTTACTGGACAACTCTCCTCAAGGCACATTTACAGGGAACTCAATCCAGTAGCTTCATTAGCTGCATTTACTGTATTTTTGGGGGGAAAGGAGGAAAAGAAAAAAGAAATGTACAGACAAGGAATAACGATCTCTGCCCCCAAAGACAGAAAGTCCAGACAGAAGGAAAAGACTTGCAAACCCCACCCACATCTTATGCTGGCACAACTGATTCTATCTGAAAAGTTAATGCTACTGTGCTGTACATCTTGCACAGAGGATGTCTCCTGTCTGACAGATGGGGTGACCCTGGCAGTTCTCCTCCACGCTGTTGGATCCGCTCCTTGGAGGGCTTGTCAGGATCATCTAGGCAATGAAGAAACACCAGGGCATTCAGGTCAGAGCAGGAAATTCAGTTGGCAGGGAGATGCTGGGCCATTCAGATACAGGCCAGGCCACAAAGGGTTGGCAGGAGCCATTTCAGGTTCACTCCCCGCCAATGCACGGGGCACACGGTGTGTGTTGCAGGACAAAAACAGGGCACGGGGCACATTCCCAGGGGAGATCCTCCAAGTGGCAAGGCAACACCAAATTGCAGCACAATTGCTTTTCTTTGCAAAGATTGGTTCACTGAATTTTACTTTAGGATCTCAGTGCCCATGACTTTTTGTTGTGTGCTGAGTCTTGTCTTTCCTTTTGGAATTACCCACCCCACTCGGAGCCGATGAGTTGCTGCTGTGAGGCCCAGCAGCCCATCCCTGATGGTTCTGGGTTTCTGAAGAGGCACTGCAAGAAAAGCATCACATCAACCTCAGTCCAATCATTCCAGTTCCACTATCAAGACAGCCTTTTGTTTTGAGCTGTCAGAGGTCTCTCGTGAAAGATCTCCAACTCAAACACAACTGCACTGTCAGATGACCAAACGAGAACAAGAAATTCTCTTGTCCAGCCAGAACAGTGCTGGGATGCCATGATGCTATGCACTTGCTGCTGTCAGAAGTGAAAAAGGATTTACCTGCCAGGCAGGTCAGAACCACCAAGTCTGCAGCGCTTGGCCTCCTGTGCACTGCCTGACAATGTCCTCTTCCTCTTCAGAGGGCTCTCGCACCAGCTGGGCTGCGCAGTTTCATCCAGAGCCCATTCAAAAGAACGCATTGGCCTGGAATGCTGCATCTGGACCAGAGAGATTTGGCTCTTGGAATGACATCCCACAGAGACACAGTTCCCTCCAAGCCACAAATCACCACATGAACGCTCTCATGGAGATTCTCTCTTTCCTCTACTACCCCATTTTCAGTTCTTCTCTGCTCTTTCTTCCACCTTACTACTGAATTCAAGAGCTTTTTTCAAAGTTAACACTTTTCATAGGGGAAGCAAAGCCAATAACCTGCTTCTGCCCAAAGACTTGAAACAGAGTCTCGTGGCTCAGTCCCCGGACACGTGCTGCCTGTGCTCCTCCTGCAGAGTGGAAACACAAAACCACTCGCCACACGTGTCCTTCACATTCCCTTCCCAATAGCCAAGAGCTGCCAAGAACTCTGGAAGATGAGGAACCTCATATTGAACCAAACAAAGAGATAAATTCTAACCCTCCTTTAAGAACAACTGCCAGGAGACTGCTTTTGGTGGGGAGTTGCTCAGTCATCATGGGTTTTTTGCCCTTGCTTATAAAGCCTGTTCCTTGTCTCTCTGCTTCCCTGCCTGGTGGTCCTCATGACTGCACCTGATGATCTTAAAGGTCTTTTCTAACCTAAATGCTTCTATGTTTCTACGACCTTTCAGTAGCTTTTAATCACGTTTTCCAGCCCGTGCAGAACATAAATGCCCCCTGTAAAACAACCTTCCTAAACGCAGCTCTTCAAGGAAGCGCACGGATCAGTCTCGATCCCCACAGGATGCGAAAAAAAGCCCCAGCCCTCCCCCAGAACTCACCCTTGCTGCCTCTGCTGCTCCTGCTGCTTCACACAGGGCACCTGAAGCCACGGCCACCACTCTCTCCTCCCCGTGCCTTCCTGCAGCCCCTTCAACCACCACCTCTCTCCACAGGAGCTTCCAGCAGCTCAGCCGCCTCTCACCTCAGGAGAGCAAATCCAGCCTCTGGCTGAAACTTGCCTCTGCAAGGCACACACACCAAAGGCTGCCAGGCTGCCACCTCATAATCTCAGAGCCGTGGGCTTGGAATCATGGGGTCTTGGCAGAGACCATGAGGGTCCATGGGAGGGAGCATCTAGTCCAAGCCCGAGTCTTCCATCAAGAACATGGGCCAAGGCCTGAGCCAGCCGGGCTGTTCATGGTGGAGCTGCACTTGCCTGGGCAAGGGCCGGCAGCAGGATGCCTCTCTCAAGTGCCTTTCCCACTTTAAGGGCCCAGGGCACAAAGCTTCATTTCTAAGCTCCAAGCTTTATGCTTTGTAGGTGTTAAGACTCATTCTCATGGCCCCGAGTGTTAGTTTGAGGCCCCAAATCTGATTTTGAAGTCTCCTGTCAGGCCCCATGTTAGGATCTGCCATTTCAGGGTCTGAATCTGCACCTTTAGGATCCAGACAGGCATCCTGAGGGTCCAAACCCTCAGGTAGAGACTCTAAGGCCCTCTTCCTGGGCTGAAAGCCCAGGGATTTTAGCAGTGGGGGGGAGAGCTGTGAGGTGAGGATAAGAGCCTGAGGAATAGCTAAATGCTTTTTAACATCTCCAAGTTGTTGATACACCAGGAGGCAGTTACTTGACAAACAGATCTGCCACAGCTTTAGAAGGTGAAGTGCTCAAGACTACCTATTTGTGCATTTATGGTGAAACAATCTGCCTGCACAGATGGCCAGTGGCAGCTGTCATAAGCTGTATTGCAAACCAGGTGACACACCATTGCTTTCCCCCCACAGCGGCCGTTGAAGAATCATCGGAGGGCCCGAAAAGCATCCCAGTTAAAAATGAAGTCCTTGCATTCTGGGTATTCCCATGGATCTTCATAGAAACAGCATCAGGGTCTTACCCTCCCACCAACTGTAAAAAGCTAGAGGTGATAAATAAAGGAGAAAAGAGGGCAAGAGAAATAGGAGATAAGTCCTAGCAGTCAATGTTGTTTTGAAAAATGGACCTGCCAGAAGTAACCAGAGATCAGAGGTTGAGGAGGTTGAGAAAGCGACGGATCCCCTCCCCTCCTGTCACCAGACAGAAGCAGAGGACTTAAGAGATATGAAGGAATGGAAGGAGGTCCGACCTCGTAGAGGCAAGAAAAAATCCTCCCAACCTCTTCCGCCCTCCCAATTGCCCTTGAACAATAGATATGAGGCCTTAGAAATTCAGAGACAGGAAAATGAAGTTGAAGGAGTAGACTTATCTAATGAAGCACCTAGGACTCGTCAGTCACCCCGAGTCCTTAGGACTTCTTCAATCAAGAAGGAAAGGGGAGTAATTGTGGTGGGCGACTCCCTTCTGAGGGGAACAGAAGGGCCCATCTGTCAACCGGACCCATCCCACAGGGAGGTCTGTTGCCTCCCTGGGGCTCGGATTAGGGATGTTAAAAGGAAACTCCCTAATCTTATAGAGTCCTCCGATTACTACCCACTGCTGATTTTTCAGGTTGGCAGTGACGAAACCATTACACGAAACGTAAGGGCAATGAAGAGAGACTTCAGGGCCCTGGGACGGCTAGTTAGGGGGTCTGGAGCGCAAGTAGTGTTTGCCTCCATTCCTCCTGCAAGAATGGGTGGGGAGGTAAATAGGAAGAGGTTACAGGTCAACGAATGGCTAAGAGACTGGTGCCAAAGACAGGGTTTTGGTTTTTTTGATCATGGGCTGATATATGAGACACCTGGCCTGCTGGTGGCAGGTGGGATGCACTTGTCCCAGAGGGGGAAGAGGCTTTTGGGGCAGGACTTAGCAGGGCTCATCGAGAGGGCTTTAAACTAGGCGTGATGGGGGAAGGGGAGAAAACTGAGTCGGTTAGGGACAAGCCCAAGAGGAACACACCAGGGCCCGAAGGCAGGTGGTCTGAGGAGGATTTGGTCCCACCAGAGTGCTCTGTTTGCTTCCTGAAATGCCTGTATGCTAATGCACGCAGTATGGGGAATAAGCAGGAAGAGTTAGAGGTCTGTGTACGGGCTAAGGGTTATGATCTGGTAGCAATAACAGAGACATGGTGGGACAGCTCACATGACTGGAATGTGGCCATGGATGGTTATGTGCTTTTTAGGAAAGATAGGGTGGGGAAGCGAGGTGGTGGAGTTGCTCTTTATGTGAGAGAGCAACTAGAACGTATTGAGTTTTGTGCAGGGGCCGATGAGGGGCAAGTGGAAAGTCTGTGGGTAAGAATTAAGGGGCAGGCTGGTGTGGGTGATACAGTTGTGGGGGTCTACTACAGACCTCCAGATCAAGATGAGGAAGTTGATGAGGCTTTCTACAGGCAGTTGAAAGCAGCCTCACAACTACAGGCCCTAGTCCTCATGGGAGATTTTAACTACCCCAATATCTGCTGGAAGACTCACACAGCCAGCCTTTCACAGTCTAGGAGGTTCCTCCAGTGCATTGATGACAACTTCTTAATGCAAATGGTGGACAAGCCAACTAGAAGAGGAGCGCTCCTGGATCTTGTATTAACTAACAAGGAGGGCCTTGTTGAAGCAGTGGTGGTCAATGGCAGCCTTGGCTGCAGTGATCACGAGATGGTGGAGTTCAGGATCCTGTGTGGAAGGAACAGAATACCCAGCAGGATCAGAACCCTGGACTTCCACAAGGCAAACTTTGGCCTCCTTAATCAACTGTTAAGGGAAATCCCATGGGACAGGGTGCTAGAAGGTAAAGGGGCTCAAGATAGCTGGTCAACATTCAAGGACCACTTCTTGCGAGCACAGGATCAGAGCATCCCAAGGGTTAGGAAATCTAGTAAGGGAGCTAGGAGACCTGCATGGTTAAAAAAGGAACTACTGGGCAAACTCAAGTGGAAGAGGAAAACCTACAGATCATGGAAGGAGGGGCTGGTCACTTGGGAGGAATATAGGTCTGTTGTCAGAGGATGTAGGGAGGCAATTAGGAAAGCTAAGGCCTCTTTGGAACTTAACCTTGCAAGTCAGGTTAAGGATAATAGAAAGGGCTTTTTCAAATACATACATAGCTAACAAATCTAACACTAGAGGCAATATTGGCCCTCTGATGAATGAGGTGGGAGCCCTGGTGACAGAGGATATAAAGAAGGCAGAGGTGCTGAACGCCTTCTTTGCCTCTGTCTTTACTCCTGCAGGATTTCCCCATGAGCCCCAGATTCATATAGCCCCAGAAGAAGTCAAGATAGAGGAGGAGTTTGCCATGGTAGATGAGGATTGGGTTAGGGATCAGTTGCGTAATCTGGACATCCATAAATCGATGGGTCCGGATGGAATGCACCCAAGGGTGCTGAGGGAGCTGGTGGAGGTCATTGCTAGGCCACTCTCCATCATCTTTGGTAAGTCATGGGTAACAGGAGAGGTGCCTGAGGACTGGAGGATAGCAAATGTCACACCAGTCTACAAGAAGGGCAAGAAGGAGGACCCTGGTAACTATAGACCGGTCAGCCTCACCTCCATCCCTGGAAAGGTGATGGAACAACTTGTTCTAGTCACTATCTCCAGGCATATCAAGGATATGGGGGTCATCAGGAGCAGTCAGCATGGTTTTATCAAGGGTAAATCATGTTTGACTAACCTCATAGCCTTCTATGAGGAAATTACTAGGTGGATAGATGATGGTAGAGCGGTAGATGTGGTTTATCTTGATTTCAGTAAGGCATTTGACACTGTCTCCCACAGCATCCTTGTAGATAAGTTGATCAGGTATGGGTTTGGTGATCAGGTAGTGAGATGGATCAAGAACTGGTTGAAAGGAAGGAGTCAGAGAGTTGTAGTCAATGGGGCAGAATCTGGTTGGAGGTGTGTGACCAGTGGAGTCCCTCAGAGGTCGGTACTGGGACCGGTGTTGTTCAACATCTTCATCAACGACCTGGATGAGGGCACAGAATGTACCCGCAGCAAGTTTGCTGATGACACCAAGCTGGGAGGAGTGGCTGACACACCAGAAGGCTGTGCTGCCATTCAGAGGGACTTAGACAGGCTGGAGAGTTGGGTGGGGAGAAACATGATGAAGTTCAACAAGGGCAAGTGTAGAGTTCTGCATTTGGGGAAGAAAAACACCATGCACCAGTACAGGTTGGGGGCTGACCTGCTGGAGAGCAGTGTAGGAGAAAGGGACCTGGGGGTCCTGGTAGACAGGAGGATGACCATGAGCCAGCAATGTGCCCTTGTGGCTAAGAAGGCCAATGGCATCCTGGGGTGCATTAGAAAGAGTGTGGTTAGTAGGTCAAGAGAGGTTCTCCTACCTCTTTATTCTGCATTGGTGAGGCCGCAGCTGGAGTATTGTGTCCAGTTCTGGGCCCCTCAGTTCAAGAAGGACAGGGATCTGCTTGAGAGAGTCCAGCGCAGAGCTACAAAGATGATTAAGGGAGTAGAACATCTCCCTTATGAGGAGAGGCTGAGGGAGCTGGGTCTCTTTAGCTTGGAGAAAAGGAGACTGAGGGGTGACCTCATTAATGTTTACAAATACGTAAGGGGTGAGTGTCAGGGAAATGGAGTTAGGCTTTTCTCAGTGATGACCAGTGATAGGACAAGGGGTAATGGGTGGAAATTGGAGCATAGGAGGTTCAAGGTGAATATACGAAAAAATTTTTTTACTGTGAGAGTGACACAGCACTGGAACAGGCTGCCCAGGGGGGTTGTGGAGTCTCCTTCACTGGAGACATTCAAAACCCACCTGGATGCGTTCTTGTGTGATGTGCTCTAGGTGACCCTGCTCTGGCAGGGGGGGTTGGACTAGATGATCTTTCAAGGTCCTTTCCAACCCCTAAGATTCTATGATTCTATGATTCTATGATTCTATGATCAGTGTCTACCAGCTCTTTCAATACCTGGAGTTAGATTCACAGATAACATGCCCAGACCAAATGCCACTTTTCAGCACAAAAGGAAACTGGAAGGCAGGAGGAGGTGTCCCCTCCACCTTCTCTTTGAATGCCTGCAGACCTGCCTGGGTATCAGCTGTAGCACTGACAAGGAGGCAAGATGAGAAATAGCCACTCGTTATTGCAAACTCCTCAGCCACATTAGAACAATTGCCTGACAAGGTACGGTCCTTCCCAGACACCAGCAAAACTCAAATGACTGCTTCCCTCTTGCTAACCAGACTTCTGGAGCAGTGTCATGGAAAAGTCTATCCAGACCATTGTGCAGGAAGATATTTCTGCTCACTGCGACTTACAAGCTGTCAGGAAATGCCATCAGTGATGTCCCCAGGTCCTTCCCTGGGCACTTGGCAGCTGCTCTGCCCCAAGCCTGGAGCGTTGCGGGGTGTTGATGTGAGCCAGGGGCAGGACCCGGCCCTCGGCCTCCTGTGCCCAACGGGCACTGACAGGAGCCAGCGGAACGGCTGCACTGGAAGCAAGGCTTGCAGCTCTGTGCCTCTGGAAGCTTTTCCTCTCCTGGCTGCCAAAGCGCAGCACAAAGGGAGCTGAGCAGCCTGCAGCTTCTCCCACAGCCCTTTCTCTCCGGCAGCAGCCGCAGCCCCCGGGCCCAGGCGGCAGAGCAGCCCCCGGCGCGGCTCTGGCCCTGCTGGCCGGGCTCTGCTCCTGGGGCCTCTCTCCTCAAGGCTCCAAACAGCCCAGAGGGGCTCATCCCTGGGCTCTGCTCCTCAGCTCCCCGCTCGGTGCCCAGGCCCATCAGCAGTGGGCAGGCAGAGGGTTTCAAGGTGGCTGCTGCTGGCAAGGAACAGGCTGCGCCCACAGAGCTTGTGGAGTCCTCCTCTGGAGACAGAGCCTGCCTGGATGCAGCCCTGTGGGATGTGCTCCCGGCAATCCTGCTTCAGCAGGGCAGCTGCACTAGATGATCCCTGACAATTCTGGCATTCTTCTGGGAAATGGTTCCTTGTGGGCAGTAGGGAGGCCGTGGGCTCTGGCAGATGTCAGGGAGGGAGAAAGGAGAGGGTGGTTGAGTCAGTGGAAAACACAGGGAACTGAGGAGTGAAATGTGGTGCTGAAAGAGCTGGTAAATTGTGTGCACCCCGTGTGGAAAGAGCAAAGAGCAGGTGCTCCCCGACCAGGTAACAAAGCGATGGGGCTGCATGAACTTGAAAAGGAAGAGGGAAAAAAAACAACAGCAATAAAACCCCCACACAACCAGAAAACACGAGAAAGTTACACTTCAGGATTAAGGCTTTAACTTTCCTCCGGGACTCATTCTGTATATTGAGAAGGGGTCTGGGTGGCAGGGACCCATCTAAAATCCAGGCTGGGAAGAGGACTCTTTCTGTTGTCTGGCCCTCCTGGAAAAGGTCTGTCTGGGATTTTACCCATCTGTAAACAAGAGGTGTGGCCAGTCCTGTCGGGAGTGGGGCTGAGAGTATTTCAATGTTCCTACCTAAGCTACCAAGTTTCAAGTCCCAGCGCAGCAGTGGAACAGCTGGAGGAGTTGGGGGGTGTGCAGTGATCCAGGCCTCAGGTCAGTGTGACAGGGCAACGTCTTGTGTGTTACAGGTACTGGAATTCTCCCTGTGGAGACCACTCAGCAGCAGGACAGAGTCCTAGGACACCTGTGCACCTTTCAAAGTGCCACTGTCCCAAGACCTTCACGCACGGAGGAAACACAACCAAGTCCATCACTGTCTTTTTCTCACTTCAGTTTTATTCCAACAGCTGCAACAAACTACACTACCCAAAACATCCTAACACCAAAGGGAACATGAACAAAACAACTCTATCCAACAAACATCCTATACTTTCTCCGCTTCTTTGGGGGAAGGACTCCTGGGTCAGGCTCCCCAGCTCCAGAAGGCAGCAGCCTTTTCTCCCGTCTCAGGGGCAGGAAGAAAGGGTGTTTCAGGGCTTCTCCCAGAGTAATTCGCTCTGCTGGGTCGTAACGGAGCATCTTCTCAATCAGATCAAACAGGTTCTCGTGGTCGTCTCCGTCGTTGGTCATGAATGCCTTCATGAAGAACAGAACAGCTGTTTGTAATGGTGTCATTGCATGTCCAGGTGCTCTCCCCAGCAGCCTTTCCCCTCAGCCCTCTTACCTTCAGGGGCTTACACCACCGGGACACGTATCTCCCAGCAGAGCTTCGCTCGTCCAAGTGCACCCGGTCCTGATGGAAATATCCGCGTTTCCTGAAACAATCAGACCACAGGTTGTTCCTCAGAGGTGCTTTTTGTCCCTGCACTAGAAGCAGTTTATCAGCATGTTGGTCGGCATCTCGGGCATGAGCTGGGAAGGTTCCACAGGAGTGGCCAGTTTGGGAAACAGACCAAAGGATGAACGTGAACGTATTCAAATTCTCCTTTTTTTTTTTTTCTTTTTAAGTTTCCATGAAAGCAAATCTGAAGGTATTTCAATGGAACTCTATCCGTCCAGGTATGGAGAAATGGAATTACCTGCTTTGCTTTATCATGTCACTTGGCAAAGGCCCCAGGATTCTCTCCATCATTGCCAGGTGTTCTTTGTCTTCATTGACCTGAAGGGAAATCAAGACAGACATTGTTGTTCCTTCACAGCAGGAGTGATCAAGAACCACACAATGACCTTCCTTCAGTGTGGCTTGTCACTTGCAAATGTTCATGGGGCCAGCCTTCCTGCCAAGCTGGCTGGCTCCTAGTTGCCTACCGGAAAGATTGGGGATCCCAGGTAGTACTCCAGGAGAATACATCCTATGCTCCAGACATCGCAGGGCTGTGACCATCCCAGGGCTGTGAAAAGACCCAGAAGGCTCACGTTTATAGCAGGCTGCAAGCGAGTCAAGAGCTCCAGCAAGATGGGCCACACTTCTGTAGCACCTTTCAATAGGCACCAGGAGTCTCAGGCCAAAGCTGTGCCCAACAGACTCCTACTGACCTAGGATGACTTCGGGAGCTCGGAACGGTCTCGTGGTCACCACCGTGCTGTGATGTTCATCGTCACGTGTGGTGCTCCCAAAGTCCCCAACCCTGATGTCGGGATGCTTGGGTCTGCGCTCTTGACACTTCTGCAAGGAAACAAGGGGAGGCTAGTGCCCAAGGGAAGCCAGAGGATGGCTGAGGGCAGGTGGGGAAGAGGACGGCAACTTCCCAGGCTGGGATTGTACTCCTCCGTGGAGTCAGACGACGCCAGCAAGATGTTTTCTGGCTTCAGGTCTGTGTGCGTCAACTTGTTGACGTGCAAAACTGCAAGGGGACAATGCTTGTTAGCAAATACCACAAAGAAAAGCTAGCAAAGCAAGGCAAAAAGAAAGATACTTGCAGTTGACAGCCTGGCAGATCTGATAGGCCATCTGCCTGATGTGGTCCAGCCTGAAGGGGAGGAAGCCATTCTCCTTCATGAAGTCAAAGGTGCTGAGCCCCAGCAGCTCCAGCACGATGCAGACGTGGCCACGGTGTTCAAACCAGTCTAGCATCTGGACACAGTGCCTGCAGAAGCAGCAAAAGGCAGCAATTGCAGCAGGCAGTGGTGTCACGCTCTGCTACGTCCATGCTGTGTTCCCAAAGCTCCGTGTGTCCCAGGCAGCTGAAAGCCAGAGGCCAGGACAAGGCTTTGTGCACTCACTGTGTGCTGCTGGGGTCCAGGGCACGTAAGTAGCGCAGCACCCGGACTTCTGCAAAGGCTTCCTCAGAGCTCCCATCAGCCTCCTTGATGATTTTCACAGCCACATGCCTGCCCTGCCTGGAAAGACAGGTTTTTAACTGCGCTTAGAACATGGAGGAGATTTTTACCTAAGGATCCTGAGCACTTCCTGAGCCACACTCTGAGAGCATCAGCCAGGAGAACTGTGTGTGGTTACTTCCAAAGACTTACTCCTTGTGATCGATGCACTCCACAACCTGTCCAAAAGTCCCCTCACCCAAAGTAGCAACGACTTCATCTAGAAAGAACACAACTGTCAGTCACACAACTTGTATAGTTACTCAGGTATTGAGAAAACAAGCCAACACACAAAAATGCAGCAAACAAAGAGGACAAGTAGGTTCCTCTCAACTGGGCCTCGTTACATGGAAAATCTCCAGTTGGAGAGATGTTACTGGACAACTCTCCTCAAGGCACATTTACAGGGAACTCAATCCAGTAGCTCCATTAGCTGCATGTACTGTATTTTGGGGGGGAAAGGAGGAAAAGCAAAGAGAAATGTACAGACAAG
Source organism: Apus apus (assembly GCF_020740795.1). NCBI lineage: Eukaryota > Metazoa > Chordata > Aves > Apodiformes > Apodidae > Apus > Apus apus. Next base: position 20,240,382 of record NC_067292.1, on the reverse strand, counting down.
GAATAACGATCTCTACCCCCAAAGACAGAAAGTCCAGACAGAAGGAAAAGACTTGCAAACCCCACCCACATCTTATGCTGGCACAACTGATTCTATCTGAAAAGTTAATGCTACTATGCTGTACATCTTGCACAGAGGATGTCTCCTGTCTGACAGATGGGGTGACCCTGGCAGTTCTCCTCCACGCTGTTGGATCCGCTCCTTGGAGGGCTTGTCAGGATCATCTAGGCAATGAAGAAACACCAGGGCATTCAGGTCAGAGCAGGAAACTCAGTTGGCAGGGAGATGCTGGGCCATTCAGATACAGGCCAGGCCACCAAGGGTTGGCAGGAGCCATTTCAGGTTCACTCCCCGCCAATGCACGGGGCACACGGTGTGTGTTGCAGGACAAAAACAGGGCACGGGGCACATTCCCAGGGGAGATCCTCCAAGTGGCAAGGCAACACCAAACTGCAGCACAATTGCTTTTCTTTGCAAAGATTGGTTCACTGCATTTTACTTTAGGTTCTCAGTGCCCATGACTTTTTGTTGTGTGCTGAGCAGGATGCCTCTCTCAAGTGCCTTTCCCACTTTAAGGGCCCAGGGCACAAAGCTTCATCTCTAAGCTCCAAGCTTTCTGCTTTGTAGGTGTTAAGACTCATTCTCATGGCCCAGAGTGTTAGTCTGAGGCCCCAAATCTGATTCTGAAGTCTCCTGTCAGGCCCCATGTTAGGATCTGCCATTTCAGGGTCTGAATCTGCCTCAACCATCCCACCCACCCATCAGGTCCTCCTGGATCTGGAGGGAGCAGATGGAACTCATGGAACTTCTCCGACGGGTCCCGAGGTGGAGGGCACCCACAGCACAGGTGGAGCCAGCCCATGCCCTGTGTGACCAGGTGTCCCACCAGCACGGACCAGCCTGGGCACCCAGTCCCTCCCACTGTCACTGCCCTGCCAGGGTGTGCCCAGCAGAGCTCCTATTTATAAGAAAGCCTCATTGCCACAAGCTGCTCTCTGAGTTTTCCTTGATTCTTCTGCCCAAGGAGCAGATCCTACAAGCACAGGGCATGGTGGGACCAAGAAGCCCCTTGGCCACAGGCACAGGTTTCTCCAGGCCAGCAGAAGCTTCTCACCACCCTCACACCAAAGAATTTCCTCCTCGTGTCTCACCTCAATCTCCCTCTGCCAGTTTTCATCCATCTCTCCTTGTCATCTCCCTCCCTGCCCTTGTCCCAAGTCCCTCCCCAGCTTTCCTGTAGCCCCTTCAGGCACTGGAAGGTGCTCTAAGGTCTCCTTGGAGCCTTCTCTTCTCCAGGCTCAACACCCCAACTCTCCCAGCCTGTCTTGGGGCCTCCAGACCTGGACACAGTTTCCCAGGTGCAGTCACACAGATATGCACAAGAAGCCCAAAACCAATTTGTACCAGGTTCTGCAGTGACTCTTCTGGCAGCTCAGTGGTTCAAGTCAGCTTGGTCACCACTAGACAGTCAGGTTGGTCTTTGTATCTCCTGAGCTGGTTTTGTTTTGGATAAGAATTAGGGAGGCTTTCCATCCTCAAAGATCAGGCTCCCCACTTCTCCATGAGGAGCTCTACCATCCTGTACTTGTGCCATTCCAACACCCAGGAGGAGTGGTTCCCATAAACATGGTCTCTCCCAACCCATGTGTGATCTCTAGGCAGAGCTGCACCCTTAGTTCATCTCTAACACCTCACTTCCCATTCCACTTCCATCCTTCAGAGTACAGACTCTTCCCTCTGCAGACCAAGGATGTGAAGGTCTCTCCTGCCAGACAAGAGGTAAATCCCACCTTTCATTTGGAACTGAGATTGGCTTTGGACACAAAGCAATTAATGTTCAACAGGATGGGCTGTTGTCCTGAGTCTCCTCTGCTCTGCTTGACTCTACTAGACTCCACTTGAGTTGACTCAACTCTAATTATATTTCCTCCTCTCCTCTCCTCTCCTCAATGACTTTTACTTTGAGCTTCATTTCCAGCCCAGGAGAAATGTTGGTAGTTTATACCAGTTTGCAGGTTCCTTCTCAAGACACGAGAGGGAGAAAAGCAAGAGAAGACATTTCCACCAAGTCCTTTCTCTCCCCCTGTGCAAAGTGGGTGCCCCATCCCTGCAGGTCCAAGTGCCCCTCTCTTGCTGACCTCAGCTGCCTTGTGTGTGAGCCCTGCAGGTTCTCAGCAGCAGAGGCAGCTCCATGGCAGCTCCAGGGGCCCCTCAGCTGTGTCCTGCAGCCTTTCTTCCCATGGCCACCTGCAGCCACAGCGCTGAGTCTCAGCTCCAGATCTGAGCTGCACTTGGAGCACAGGAGCACAGGGTCACAGCATGGCAGGGCTTGGAAGGCACCTCCAGAGACCCCCGAGTCCAACCCCCTGCCAGAGCAGGACCCCAACCAGGGCAGGGCACTCAGAAAGGCATCCAGACCGGTCTGGAAAGTCTGCAGAGAAGGAGCCTCCAGCAGCTCTCTGGGCAGCCTGTCCTTGCATCCGCGCAGCCAGAGGTTGAAGCTCCAGCCCCTGGCAACGTGCAGGGCTGTCAGCGACCAGTTTGCCTCCCGTGCTGGGAGCAGCAAGCAGGGGCTTCTCCGCAGGGCGACTCCGGGGGAGCCCTGGTGTCCAGGAGCGGCAGCGGCTGGACCCTGATCGGCATCGTCTCCTGGGGAAGCACCAACTGCCACGTCCGCACCCCGGCCATCTACACCCGCCTCAGCAGCTGCCGCACCTGGATCGACTCCGTGGCTGCCCGGGGCTGCAGGAGCTGAGGAGCCCCTGCCCTGGAGCTGGGAACACCCCCCTTGGCAAGAAAGCCTCAGCAGCTGCTCGTGCCTCCTGCTGCCTCCGGCTCCTTCCTTCCCTCCGGGCTCAGACAGGGCGGCAGGTGCCCGGGGACACCCGCTGGTGGGGTCACCCTCTGCTGAGCCCCAGCAGCTCCCAGCGCTGGAGCTCAGTGCCCAGCTGGGACCCACTGGGGACATGGGCAGCCAGGACATCCTGGGCAGAGGAGGAGCAGGGCTGGCAGCAGCTGCAGGGCTGCTCGGGGGGGCTTCCCATGGCACCTGCCCAGGGGCCACCTGGGGGAAGGGACCTGCAATGGTCCTGCCACCGACCCAGCTGTGTGGAGCACTGGAGACTGCACAGCCCCGGGCAGGCAACTCCCAGTTCCTCATCTTTCCTCCAGGGGCCAAAGGGACACACAGGGCTGTGCAGGTGAGTGCCAGGACTGACCCACCACACCTGGAAACAGAAACCTGCTGAGCAAGGAGAAGATCTGGAGGCTGAGCCTGCCTGAGGGTCCAGCACAGTGAGATGGAACAACCTCAGCACTCCAGAAAGTCCCACTTCCAAAGGTCTCCAGCAAGTCCTTTGGCATTTTGAGCATCCCCATGCTCAGACTGCTGTGGGCAGGGCTGACAATGGGGCTTGGATTTCTCCCAGCGTGGTGGTTGTAACCCAAAAACCTCTTGCCCAAAGGTGAGAGACAGCTAAAAGGTTGGGCAGAACCTACCTGATCGTGGGCCATGCTCTTGCTCCAGCCAAGAAAAGTCCAGACAAGACCTTGGAACACCTGATGCCACAGGCTCCTGAGTGACTTAGGTCCTGGAGTAAAGTGTTCTCTAAAGGATCCAGGACCTGGCAGTATCAATCTTCTTAGTTGGTGCCCTTGAATAGCCATAACAAGACTGTTCCTGACATCTCAGATACAGGTTGGGTGGAGAATGGAGGGAAAGCAGCCCAGAGGGGAAGGACTTGGGGGTGATGGTGGACGAGAAGCTCAACATGAGCCAACAATGTGAGCTGGAGCCCAGAAACCAACCATGTCTTGGGCTGTGTCACCAGCAGCGTGACCAGCAAGGTGAGGGAAGGGATTGTCCCTTCTGCTCTGCTGAGACCCCCCTGCAGGGCTGGGGCCAGATCTGGAGCCCCCAGAGTAAGAAAGGCATGGAGCTCCTGGAGAGAGTCCAGAGGAGGCCACAGAGATGATTGATGTGGGGGCTGGAGCAGCTCTGCTCTGGAGCCAGGCTGGGAGAGTTGGGGTGTTCAGCCTGGAGAAGAGAAGGCTCCAGGGAGACCTGAGAGCAGCTTCCAGTGCCTGAAGGGGCTCCAGGAAAGCTGGGGAGGGGCTTGGGACAAGGGCAGGGAGGGAGAGGACAAGGGGGAAGGGATGAAAACTGGCAGAGGGAGATTGAGGTGAGACATGAGGAGGAAACTCTTTGGTGTGAGGGTGGTGAGAAGCTTCTGCTGGCATCTGCTCACCCTGGACAAGGAAGACTGACCCTGGCATGTCCCAGCAGAGGGACATGAGCGGCCACTGGCACGACCCACGGGCAGGGAGTGACAAACAGAGGCTCCAGGCCAGCTCTGGCACACAAGGTGCATTTTAATAAAAATCATTCTGTCAATGTCCAGCAGAAGGTCCATGTCTGGACCACATTTCCAGTCCATTTCCATCAGCTTCCTCACAGTCAAAATCCCCCCCAGCCCCGACTTGAAGTTCTCATGCGAAGCGTCAGACGCTGGATCCACCAACACTGAGACAGACCCGACGTTCAGGGCTGTGTGAGCTCCATGGAGCTGGCCTTGTCCCACGGGGAGGACCTGTCCCCTCTGGAGGCCAGGAGGAGGCTGGAGCTCCAGCAGCTGCTGCTCCGGGGCTGGCTGGGACCTGCCAGCACCTCCTGCCCCGCGCTGCTCCAGCCGAGCGTTTCATACCTGAGTTTGGAGTGAGCAGCAGGAGGACACGGGCTGGCTGAGGACCTGGGGCTGGCAGCACCCAACACCTTGGGGATGAGAGCTTCAGGGGCCAGCAGCCTCCTCCAGCCACGGAGCACCTGCCCAGGTCAGGCCCAGGGAGGACAATCCCACTCGAAGGGCTGTGCAGAGTCCTTGCTCTGGAAGAGTCACCACACTCGTGCTTTTTTAAAATGTTCTTGACAATCCTGCTCATCCCCAGAGCTGCTGCTGCTGCTTCTGCAAGTTGGAGCTTGAGAAGCCCATCCTGCAGCCCCCCGTGCTCCCTCCTGGGGGAGGGAGGCAGCTGAAGCAAAGGGGTCACTTCACTGGGGGCTGGACCCAAGTGGAGGGACGGGAGGAAAGGTGTGTTCCTGGCCAGAGGAAGGTCAACAAGGAGCAGAGGTCTCCGTGGCCCCCAGGAATGTTTCGGTGGTGATCTGAGTGCAAATCATACACAGGACTCAGAGGGAGGGTTAAGGGTCCCTCTTGGAAACAGAACAGCTGGTGGGACATGTGCTCCTCAAGCCTGGATGAACCCTTGGCTTTGGTGGGCAGCTCAAGGCTGCAGGCTGGGAGCTCCAGTGTGGGACATGGGGACAGAGCTGCCATGGTCACTCATCCATCCCCTGCCACCTCTTGATGATGAAGACCTAGTGCTTCCTCTGGGGGAAGCCTCCAGGCTCTCAACCACTCCCTTTTCCTGCCCACATCTGCTGGGGCTCCCCACGCACAGCCTGCCAGCTCTGCCACCAGCCTGCCAACCTGCCCAGCAGCTGGGACGTGGCTCACAGCCAGCCTGGGGCTCCCAGGGAGCTGCTGGGCTGCAGCTCCCCCATCCCCTGCTCTTCTGGGCAAGCAGAAGGCTCTCAGCAGCACCCAGCATGTGTCCCCTGACATGTCTCCCTCCAGCTCTTCTGCAGAAACATTTGCAGACACATGTACAGCCCAACACCAGCTCTCCACAACAGACCTACTCTCCTCTGCATCCACCCCCAGGCTGCTCTGACATGGGCAGGGCTTGAAGGGAGTTGCTCCTTCTGCAAAGGGGACTCCCAGGTGCACCAGGACCACCTCTCCAAGGAACATGGTCCTTCTCTCACACTATGACCAGCTCCACAGGGACTCACTCTGCCCAGGACTGAAGCACGATGGACCTCTCCACCCTGTGGGGCAGCTGCAGACTGCTCACTGCTTCTTCATGGACACAGCTGCCCCAGCCCATGCTGTGCACCCTGTGGCTTCATGGCATCCAGCTGCTGCCATGCAGCCTGGCTACCATGGTGAGCCATGGGTGACCTCAGTCCATCCCAGCACAGCAGAAGGAGCTCGAGACTCGTGGCTCAGCAAGACGTGCTACGTGAGGATGAGGACATGGAAGCCCAGCAGCACCACAGCAAACCAACGAGGGTGGCTTTGCTGGAGAAGGAGACAGCTCATCATGCCTGAGGAAATGAGAAATTCAGTCCCCAGAGTCACCCAAGCTCTGCCTGCTCCAGCTGTTCCAAGGAGCCTCCAGAACAAAGCTAATGAAAGAACCGTAACGACACCTTCGTAAGACGCTGCACAAATGGGGCAGCCTGAGGACAGGCAGAGATGTCACTGCAAAACCAGAGGGACTAAGGAAGCAGGGGAGAAACCCCAGGTGTAGGCAACCAGGAGGAATGATCCTCCCAAAGGGGCCCCTCTCCCACACACCTCCTGGTGTCCAGATCAGGTCAGGATGTTGGGAAGGGAACCAGGTCCAGCCCCAACACCCACAGAGCAATCAGCTCTGGGACACCCGGGGGACTGCAGAGCAGCCACTGGACAACCCTCCCCAACAGCTGGTGCCATGGACCCAGTGCTTCACCTGGGAGCTCCCCCTCCTTTCTGCTGGCAAAGGATGAATATCTAAGCAGGCTCCACAAGAAGAGCAGAGGAGCTGCAGCCAGCCCAGCTGATGGCATCCTGCACGGTGACAAAACCCCACAGCTGGTGGTCACCCGAGTGGGACAAGACTGGGGTTGCAGGAGGCAAAGGAGCAAGAAGGGAGACCTGGTAGCAGGAAGGTTTCCCAGGACAAACTGGCTCTAAGAACACATCTGAGGATGCAGGGGAGAGGCTGCTGCCCTCCCTGCTCCACCAAGCAGGAGAGCTTGACCAAGGGCTCAACCCTCCAAGTCTTGAATGAGCTTCTGTTCCAAGCCTGCCAGGACGGGAGCGCAGAGCAGCAAGAGGAATCGTCTGGAATAAGATGGTTTCAAGAGAAACAAAGGAACAAGATTTGGCTCCCCTGGGGCAGGAGAGATGTCCACAAACTGGAATGTAGCCAGCAGAGGCCACTGAGATGGCCACGGGATGGACCACAAGACAGATGAGGTGGATACACCTCTTGAAACCCTTATCCCAGCTACTCCAGTGCCTCCAACTCCTGAGCTGATCCCTCATCTCACTCTGAAGTCCTTGGTCTCTTCTCCCAGACACAGGACGAGAGGAAATGGCCTCAAGTTGCCCAGGGAGGTTTAGGTTGGATCTTGGGAACTTCTTCCCCCAAAGGGCTGTCAGGCCCCAGCCCAGGCTGCCCAGGGCAGGGGTGGAGTCCCCATCCCTGGAGGCGTTTCCAAGCCCTGGAGATGTGGAGCTGAGGGACACGGGGCAGGGGTGGCCTTGGCAGGGCTGGCTCAGTGGTTGGACTCAAGGATCTTAAAGGTCTTTTCCAACCAAAACAATTCAGTGACTCTCTGTGGCTGCCCTCACTCAGCACCTGTGGGGACAGCACAACCCTTGTCCATGGTGAGAAAAGCCTGGAGATGCAGTTCAGCTCCATGAAGCTCTTTGCAGAACCCCTGAAGGTCACTTGACCAAGGCGCTGGGCCTGGAGGTCCCACAATGTTACCAGGCAGGGCCCTGGGCTCACATCCACAGCCCCTGATGTGCAGGGCTGCAGGCCACCAGCCCTGAAAGCAGATGTCCTCCAGGTCCCTGGGCACTGCTGCCCTTCTGGGAGGCCCTTGCAGCCAGGCTGAGTTGAGGAAGGCAGGTGGTTGGTGTCCAGAGCACACAGCTGGATGGGGCCTCCTCTTGCAGCTCCCTGGTGCTGACACTGGGCTGAGGAGGGGAGAGCTGAGACCCTCTGAGTGGGCAGGCAGGGCAGAGCTGCAAGAGGTTTAGTTGTGGCAGCACTTCACACGTCCTGGGCAGGATGTCACATCCCAGCCAGAAAGCTTCTCCTGGGGCTGTGTGGAGAAATGTTCCCTGGGAGCAGTGTCTGCTGTGGTCTGGATACTCCTCCTGCAGGGTCTCCAGTCAGCCCAGCAGAGCCACTGACATGTCAGCCTCCTGTGATGAAGGGGAGACCTTGTCACCCTCACCAAGGCATGGGAAGCCAGCAGCTTCTCCTCCAGGTGACACAACCCTTCCCATGGCTTTCCTGAAGGACTCGTGGCAGAAGTGACACTGAGGGGCTGCCCAGATGAAGCAGAGTCTCAGCTCAGGTGTCCCTGGCTCCTCTGTTTCTGAGCAAAGCACGAGGCACTTGGAGTGACAAATCCCAAACCACCTGCAGAAAAGGAACTTTTCAGGTGCCTGAAGGCCTGGTTGGGTGAGCAACCACATCCCAAGGTCAAGGCCTCTGCTTCATGTCGTTCTGTTCCATGTT